>NW_026558320.1:0-261127 GCF_026930045.1 Uloborus diversus | reverse complement strand
TAAATTCAAAGCTGAATTGATCAACTATTAACTTGAGTTTCAAATGCCTCATATTCTTATTTGTTCTAAGTGCACAGCCTGAACCACCTCACTTTCCTTTTACGATCAAATTTTGCTACCTTACCTCCAGCATATTTCCTCTTGCGTGTTATTCAGTTTTTGTAAATATCGGAAACTAAATTATCATAACTATAACCCTGATATACTTCACAATTTTGTATAGAACCGTTACCCTTTAAAAAAACATCTCATTAAATGAAATAATAAAATTTTACTCACTTTTGAAAATGTTTGACTGAACCCTCAATATCCTAAAATGGCACCATCATGAAACTCAATCAAAACTGTTAAACGAAGGAATGATTACTCCAAATTCATTACATTTATTTTTATTCCGCGTATAATGCAAGATTTTGTCCACTTGCGAATAAGGTTTGTTTTGAAAGCAGAGTTGACAAACTCTGGTTTAAATCTTCCTCGATACATTTTTGGTTTTCTAAATCATTCTAACTCGAAATCCTTGTTTCGAATCCTAATACGGGTGAATATACGGTGTTTGAATTCCAATAGCGGTATAGAAAATTTTGAGGTAAAACGAATAGCGTTATTGTTATCGTATGAATAATAAAGAATATTGGGGTTTTGTTTGGCCTATGTAGTCAAAACTCGTTAACTGTTTCATTTTAGCATTAAAAGCTGAAAATAGTTATTAGTGTATATTTCTATAGCTGCCTTTTCCTACGTTTGATACAAACACGTTCAACGTTCCTTTTTAAATAAACTAGCGCGATGGTTTTTACCTTAGTCATAAGCCTGAATAAATATCAAAACATATTTTACCGTAAAACATCGTGAAAATATTTATCTACATACAAAAAAAAAAACAAAAATATTTTCTCGTCACATAATTATGTTACCCTCACTTGGCGAGATTCAAGGACTCGAATTTAGCATTAGAATTTCTAAAAGATGTCTTTGATCTCTAATAACCAGCGTAATGCAGAATAAAGTTAAAAGTAAGCTAATATGGTTGAGCGAAATTCCAATAATATTGCATCCATCCTGTTTGCACTACTACAACGCGTGCTTGTGGCAATCGCTTCAGTATTTACCCTGGTAAGTACATATTTTTAAATTTTATCGTTACCTAAATGTACGTTTGTACAATGTTTATTGAGTGTAGACACTACGGATGACATTTAAGTTCTGGTAAAAAGAACGTGTTTTTGCATATTTTGTGGGAATTCGCGAGTTTCCTGGCCTCGCGCTTCTTGACAATTTTAAATCCAATAATGCCGCCCCTTGAACGCACATTTTTCCCCTGTGCCTGTAAAGCTCAAAAATCTTCAAACATCATCTGAGCTTCGTATTCGCAAATGAAAATCTATTTACAGTTAGTAAAGCAATGAATGTTAAAGTAAACGGAAAATTTTTCTTGGGGAACGCAAAAAAAAAAAAATAATTCACCGTATATTCACCCATACAACGAATCGCATTTTCTCTTTTTGAAGTTGAACCGCATTTTAAGGCGAGCATTCGGCTGACTTTTGCGCGTCTTGATCATCCTCCCCCGTATCTGCACTGTGAGACATATGTGGAGTTGATCCTTGTTTCTATGAAAATAATGAATTACTTTTACTTAATTCAGTAAAGCGTTCATTTTGTTTGTCGATGAATTCACCATTGTGTGAAACCATTGATCCTTTCCCAAAATTTCCATCTGTGTTGCTCTCGTAAATGTTCCAGTTTTAACTAGGGCTCGACCGATGGCATTTTTTGGCCGATGGGCCGATGCCGATTGTTGGCCGATTGTTTAAAGAGGGCCGATGGCCGATTGGTTTTCCTCCAAATGGCCGATGCCGTTGGACGATGGCAAAAAAAAAAAAAAAAAAAATCAAACAGAAAAAAATTGATAAGAATGTCAGGGATTTTAAGGACCATTTATTCATTTCACTTTACTTCCTTTCTACGAATAAAGAATTGTAATCACAAAAAAAAAAAAAAAAAAAAAAAAAAAAATTTCGACCAAAATTTCTATTTTACGATCACCCAGTTTATACTTCACAACATTTTTCTGCACATCTGTACATGCATATGTACCTAAGAACATATAGATGACCAAAATATCCATTTTGAACGCCTCCTCAGTTAATTATCGCAAATTCTATGCACTTCTGCCAACGTTCGTATAGCTTTTAGAAGCACTCCTGGAAGACATTTTTCGCAACCTCCTGTAAGGTCTCTTGCGCTGCTGTTTTAACTTCATCTTGGGGAGGAAGGCGACTTTCATGTTGAGGATGCACGGTTTGATTGGTCAATACTCTAATACGACAAACAAATAACATAGCGTTTTTTACCTGTTCCCAGCGTAAAAACATTTGCATGGACGCGCGCCTGATATTTCTTTCCATGGTTTCCAATTTGGCAATATATCACCAAATGATCGTCAGTCTGAGACGCTATATTAGTTTTGCATTGAAATAAGTAATTAATAGCCACAAAACGTGAGTAGACAGGTTTTTCAGAACACCCGATCGAAAACAAAAAGGGAAGTGCACAACCGGAACGTTCGCACACCCCACATGCGAAATTTTAACCTTTCTATACTTTACCATTTTTGACTTATGACTTATAAGAGATACATACGTACATCCAGCCGCAAGAAACAACGCAATAATTAACATGTTTGGTACCTGAATGCAGAATTAAAAACTCTTTCAGTGGTGACTAAAATGGAAATTCATACTGAAATTTAATAAAACAGTTTTATATGAAAACAATAACTCCCTTTACTTTGTATTAAAAAGTAAAACAGCAAAGATCCTTTTTTTTTTTCAAAAACATCGGCCAATTCCATCGGCTTTTCGATGTTTTTTAAGGCCGATGGGCCGATGTTTCCTGCAACTTAGCATCGGCCGCCGATGCCGATGGCATAATTGTTGAACCATCGGCGCCGATGCATCGGTCGAGTCCTAGTTTTAACCACAAAATCTAGTTTCAAATCGAATTTCCGCATAAAATCCGCACGTAAAAAGCAAGATGCTTGCATGTTTTTTATAATTAAAAAATGCGACGTTATTTTAACGCCCCTTATTTCCACTTCCAATGTTTTTCGACTTTCTAATTTACATGCAATTCCACTTTCCATCTAGGGATGCCTACTTACGCGACTTAAACTTTATTTATTTGCTATATTGTGCTCAGGATTAAAAAAAATATTTTTCGGTACCTGTAACTGCGATATGAGGTAGTGAGAAGCAAAGAGATGCAAGTGGACTATTTTATGATAATATTGATAATCTGAATTTATGATAATATTGATAATATGAAATTAGTTTCGAGTAAAATGCGCTTAGAGATCAGAACCTAGGTAGGCTTTCATTGATTTTTTTTCTTAATCATGCTATACAGCAGCACCTACCAGGGCTACTAGTACAATCTCTTGTTCCAAGACAGAGGTTTACCTACTATTTGTACTGGTCATCTCAAAATTTTTAACTTTGCCACTTGCATCCCTTTGCTTCTCACTGCCTCATATAATGTACAAATACACTATTAAATTTCAGTACAAATTATTAACATCTGAATTTGCTTTAGAACATTTTTAGTTTTGTATTTTCTTCAGGGTCAGTTTTACACGCACTCTAGTTACGTGAACATTTTCAAGTTCTTGACCAATTCCTAAGAGGAAAAAAAAATGAAATTGTTTTTGTTTTATATCTACCCTTACCAAAAGAATACTGATTTGAAACAGATTCGCCTTGAAGGAGTTCAACTGTCCCATTTTTGGATTCGGTTCAACTTAACTCGTTTCAAATCCTTGCATTTTACCCGACCATTTCTTTTTACGCTATTCAAACCAAACTCATTCATCCTATTACTTTTTAAATGGCTTCGTCCGGTTGCAGTTAAATTGCAATAGTTTTGCCAAATAGTTTGAAGTTCTCGACGCAATCTGTAGTTTAGAAATTTCCTTCTGCGTTTCGAATTCACTTCTTCACAGTTTGCTTTCTGTCTAGGTAGTCATGTAATGTGGTTGAAGTCTTTGAACTATTACTTCAAGCACTTAATTTTTTGAATTTTAACCCTCAACATTTTATAATTTTCGATTTTTTGAGTGCAAAATTTTAAGCGAACTTTCGTTGAAATTTTGCAGTGTGCTACTATAAAACAGAGCACTTATTTTTTGGAATCTTTAAACGATTTTAATAAATCAGTCGTCAAGTAATCGTGTGTTTCTGCTCTTGATCTCGCAGCTAATTCGTACATGTCCCATGAATGCATATCGTAGTAGTAAATTACGATGGCAGTCTACGAAATTCACAAACAACTGCTATTAGTAAAATCTTTGTAATGAAAACAATCTTTTAAATCATCGGCTCCAAACCAGTGGTTCGCGAATCTCAAAAGGTTCGTGAGAGGTACAATGAGGATTCGCGCCGATAATATTGTATGGCGGGACGAGGGGGAGGGGGGGATTGTCAAGCGGTTTCAAGCAAATTTTGCTTTATTCTTATGTGTCTCTCACATGCGATACTCTTAGCATAAAAATGTTAGCATACTTGTTGACAGGATTTGCATTTAAAGAATTAAGTCTGTTATTACGAAGCATCAGCTTTACCGCTTTCATTGAAATTGATACCACAGACGCCACGGCGAAAGCGCTCAACTTTTGAATTTGATGTTTTCAAGCAAAAGTAAGGGAAAGCGTTGGTTTTTTTCGCAGCTTTTTATTGGGAAAGTTGATTACACTTGTTGAAAACATTACATGGAGAATATGAGAAAAAGGAAGGAATGACGAGGAAGGTATTCGAAGTAAAAAAAAAAAAAAAAGGCGGAATTAAACTATGCAACTTTAATTTGTACTTTATGTAAATAAGGAATTAATGAAATTTTTGCAGAAAATTTCTCTTGCAGTAAGTACGCTTAAAGTTGTTTCGGTAAAAATTATTTTTGTGTATTAAATACAGTTAACCATAGGCGGTTCTATTATTTTTCAGTATACGCGTTCTATTCCGCACTTATAGCATCAGGACTGTATAGCATATATTCTGTTAAACCTGAAATAATATTTGAAAATAGAAATTTAATCTGAACTTAATATGTATAAATATCTTGCTGAAAATGACACACAAAACATCAAGTTTTTGTTAATATTAAAATAAATTATAGTACAAAATACATTCAAGGGCTTGATTGCGCAAGAACATCTGCGTTATTTAAATTTATTGGAAAACAATTTGAAAAGTAACTTTAAATCAGGAAATGCATAAAGCGGAAATTCCACATCACAATCACTCTTTCAATTTCTTAATAATCATAAGTTGCAGTTTGAGCAATCTCTATCGGGTTCAGATGTTTCAGAGTTAGTCTTAAAATTTAAATTGTCATCTGAATTGCCAAATATATTTGTTATTTATTATAGAAGATCTATATAAGACCTTCTTTTACTCGTTATGTTTACGGTTTTGTGTCAGATAATGAGAAATGAGTCAAGTAAACCCCAGTTACTGAACGTCCATCAAGCGGCATACAAACTTTCTAGTATTTTCATCTTTAAAAAATTATAGAAGGCATACATTACTGGCAATTCATTAAGGAAAAATGTTTTAACTTATTCAAGAGCTGTTTATTCCTGGGAGGGGAACTTTCATCCATTGGCCTACCATATGTTTTTCAATTGCTTCTACTCCCTGTGTCTTTTTTGTTTTATCATCCCACATCAGTTGTTAATTTTCTACTGAGAAGATATGTGAGCTTAGCCAATGTCTCCCATGTATATTTGTAGTTTATTACTATTAATGCAACTGAAAATTTTGAAAGTTCCTTCGGTCGCGACAGATATAACTAGTGCACCTAAACTGTGCAACGCCACTTAAACATTTGTTTAACTATAACATTTCGCACATAATAGTACCCTCATGCTTCCTAATTTTCCCCACATTACTATAATGGCTGCAGTTGAACGCTGGCGAATTTGAAATTCTTCCGTCCTTCGTAATTAAATAAAAGTTAAACCAACAACTAAGTCCGTTTGTTCCTGATTATCTCCTTGTGTTATGGGATATCAAATCGTTTTCACAAGGTGACTTGGACCCAGGGGTGGACTGGCCAGGTCGGCTAGTCGGGGATCCCCGACTGGGCCAACCGCCGAGTGAGCCACTTAAGAAATTTTTCATTGAACTTAATACATTTAATTCACATCTAACATTTTAAAAGCGTAATAATAGAAGAAAAAATGAAATTTGTTCACCGGGGCTCGTAAAAGTCATTTGTGACGAGCCTCAAAAATGTCTGTACACGCCCCCGACCTGGTATTCACTGGTTGCGGCAGATTCAACTAAATGCTGTCAGTTGGCAATCGATTTCGTTAGGCTAATGTAATTTGTCGCTGTACGAGTATTTTCATCTCAGAATCGCTTTGGGAAAGCAAACGATAAACTGAATCTGAAACAGGACAAAATTTCAACTTAGAAGGGTGAGTTAATGAACATAGGCGGATTTAGGCCTGAGTTCAAGGGGAGGCATGGGGAGGGGACAAGATTTTTCTTTTTTTTTTTTTGAGCAACATTATATTAGTTGTAATCAGGGCCAGACTTAGACGTAACGGGGTCCCAGGGTTGCCAACCTTGGAGAAACAATTTCAGGAGCGTCTGTGCTGATTTTGAGGAACAATTTCAAATTTTGCGGAGCAGTTCGGAATTTTGTATAAAAATCAATAAAATTTTCCAAAACCACTTATCTGATTCTTTTTAGAGCTTTAATAGTTATTTTAAGCACTAGTATAAAAATAATTATTTCTAATTTAATAGAACAGCTTTATACACAATTTCAATCTTTGAGTATAAACATCTTTAATTTCCCATATTTACATGTTTGTTATGATGAAATAGCAAAATTTGAGCTCGAAAACTTCGGCAGGGAAAGACGGAGCAAAAGAACTTCTTGCGGAGCCGCGGAGTTTCGCCATTTTTGCGCAGCAACTCCGCAAAATGCGGAGCAGTTGGTAACCCTGGGTCCTTATGGTATTTCAGGTATGAGGTCCCTTTGTAGTCCTAAAGTCACGATAGTATTAAGTCTACAATTGAGGGTTTTGATGGAGGAACTAGTTAAGTCCAAACTTTTTCTTTTATTAAAATTCATTTTTGCGTGTGGGGAATTCGTTGTTACGATTGGTGCAACAACGGGTGACAAATGTAAGATTAGACCTCTGCTTTGTAGCAAGTAATGTAGGAATGATATTAACCTTTCGATCGCACACTAATGTTATTTACGGGTCTTAACAAAAATGAGTGAGTCTGGACTTACCTGGTTCTTGGTTTTTGCATAAAGGTCCAAGAAGGAGATTGTGTATTACAGATTTAAGGCTGTCCGGGGCACATTTTGAAAAAAATGGCATTAAACAATTTAGAGTTTTGAAATTTTTTTCACTGATTCACCATCAGTTTGATTCGCAAAATCATAAAATATTTTTACAAAAATATTATTTAAATTTAGTTATTGTTTTTTTAAAAAATAGGGTCTTTTTAAATTGCTAAAACTCAAAGTATTCTAGGTCAATTTGCAAATTGTTTTCAAAAAACTATGCACAAATATCTCAGTTTTATTTTTTATTCGACGATTTTAAAAATATTAATTCAATAAAAATAGAAAATATTTGAAGAAAAATTTAAAGATAATTAAAAAAAAATTATATTTTTTGAAGTAATGGTTTTTTCAAATTTACCGTATAAAAATAAACTTTTTGAAAAAGATATGCTCCAAATTTCATTACTTTATCTTTATCAGTTCTTGACTTATAAGAGTTTGAATGCGAAAAATCAGGAAAAATTGCATCATGGAGAGAAACGCGTTTGAAATTTTAAAGTTAAAATATAATTTTAGTTAAAAGAAGGCAACAAAAATATAATATCTTTCGTTCTAATTAAGATAGAAACAAGATTCAAACGTTCTTTTAAGCAGAAAAGGCGGAAAAGTTTTTTTAATGATAAAAAAAAAGAAAAATTTGACCCATTTTGTCTTCCGGACCCTTTTAAATATCGAAATATTACCAGACAAAGTCTTCGAACCTTAGGCATTCCCTTAAAGTCACTAAAGTTAGCCTAGAATTTCTTTCATAGAAATTTTCATGGGAGAGCTTCGTAACCTTTTTATTTGCACTATAGCCAAAAGTTGATTTCAGTTTCAGAAAAAAAATGCCCAGAGAGAACTAGCGTTTCCTCCAGACCAAAAAAGGGGCAGTGGTCTTTCAGGTAAAAGGTATAATAGGGTAGAGAAGTTTTGTTGAATAAAAAAGGTGCTTCTTTTACTTTTTGGTGTACTAGGTACATACAAAGTTCAAGTGTTTTCTATAGTAATTATTTTTAAAATATTTAAAAGCTTTTTGATCTTTAGTTTTAAAGGTAATGCAAAAAACATTCAGATATATTCTAATCAGATTCTTGTAGATAAATGATTGAAACGAAAGAATGACGTTTCAAGGACAGGGGTCGAAGGTTAGCTTAAAAGCGGAAGGGCACTGGTGCCCTTCTAAAAAATCTTGGGGGAAACCTTTTTCTTTCAATGTTTCCAAACATATTATAAGATTATATTTTTAAAATTTCACTTTCGGAAAATTTCGAAGGAGAGTCGTCAGATTACCTATAGTAACGAAATGTAATTTAAAATTGGGTACTTTAGTTTTTAAATGCTTCCAAATGAATTCACTGACCCTCCTATTCTCTCAAACGTGACCAAAGTTAGTTTTGCGTTTTTTAATAGTTCAAACTCTAAACGTTTTTGTAAAGAGCTCCCTATGCTGTTCCATTAATTTTTCTAAGGGTAGCCTAAAATTGTATTTCTAAAACTTCCCATTTCGGAGAATTTCTGGGGAGAGCCCCCGTCTTTCTATTGTATACAAAGATAGACTAGATTTCAATTTTGAAAAAAAAAAAGTTAAGAAAACAAAATTGTGGAGGAAGCCCTTGTTTTCCTTCTCCTTTAACGCTACCGAAAATTGTAAAATTGCGTTTTTTAACATCAACTCTGAAAATATCGCTTGGAAGGGAACTAGAACCCTGTGTCCCGATTCTTTTCTTAGGCCTATATAGAATAACCAATTTTAAAAAATTTCCGGATTATTTACCTGGTTTCTTATATCTTTCCTCGTGTCCTTCCTATGTTGCCAGTACAGAAGCCTAAAGATGTGCCTTTTCAGGCTTATAACCATAAGTATCCTTTCAAGGCACATGAAAAATGTGTCAGTTTTAGCTATATCTTAAGTTTCACAATTTTCTATTTTAGAACTTTAAATCTTGATTTAGGAACTTAAAAAAAGGAACTAGTTATAGTTTAATGTCTTTGCTCAACTAATTTACAGAAGTGGGCCAAAATATTCTTTTGCTGACTGGACCAAAGTCAGCCAGTCCGCCCCTGCTTGGACCGATAATGCGAAGCCTTTTGTATACAGTCTGAGTAAAAACTTCAAGTCCAGTGCACTTTTTTGAGAAATTAGACACACCTTAATCTTAGGATCAAAAAATCATATGAGTGATAATTATTAATCTTAAATACAAATCAAAAAGACAAAAAAATTTAATTCTAAGTGTTTCATTATCAGAAAATATTACAGATCAATATTTGAACCTGAGTAAAATCTTTAAGGCCTACATAGAAAAAAGCATATGAGGACAAAAATTCAAATATTTATAAACTTGGGTGGGAGCCATTCCTTCAAATATTCTAGTTTTCATGAATAAAACTAGTTTTTGACAAAATTCGGGATGTATTTTTTACCATTCATCTTCGATGTCAGATTTCAGCTCTATTGATGAAGTAAAATGTCTCTCCTTTGCATAAACTCTTCTTGTTAAGTCACCCAGTATGTTCTCCATTGGGTTACGATATGAAGACTTAGTTGGTCATTTCAAATGTTCAACATTGTTTACTTGGATCCTATTTTTTGCACTGTTACTCGGATGGATAGATGCATTGTTTTGCTGATATTTTCAATTTTTTTCCAGCAATAAATTCAGCATTTGGTAAAAGATGATTTGGGAGGACATTTTGATATGTCTGTGAGTTTATTTTACCCGAAATAAACGCAACTGAGCACACACCATTGTAAGCGAAGCACTCTCAAGTTCTGACAGAGCCTTGATCTAATTGGCGCTTGTAGAATATTTCTTTTTCTTTTCGTAAATCATGCCAACAGTATTTCCGTCCGTTTGGTCCATCCAAACTCCACTTCTTTTCGTTAGAAAAAAAAAACATTTGTATTCATTGGTTATCCCAGGTCATGATTTCCTAGCTAAAGTTGAAACGCTCTATATTGTGCATTTTCAATAAATGAGGTTTAAGCAATTTTGCAGCATTAATAAAATTTCCACACCTTCTAATTGTGTTATACATCGTTTTTGACAAACATTTAAACCTATCGTCTGAATAAGTTTCCTGGTTGAGTACTTTTCAGGTAGTGTAATAATTTCCAAACTCTTCCATGACGCGAGGACAAAGCTTTAAGATTTCCCGGGTTTTCTTTTTACCCTAATTGTGTTTAAATCAAACAAAAATGTTGACTTCAGTCTTCGATCTTCCTATTCTTTCGCAATAGTACGTCTATTTATCCTTGTTGAAGAAAAAGCTTCAATCCACCCTCTTTCTTGAACAGTTAACTTTTTACCTTACGATATCGACACAAGTAGGAAAAAAATTTTGAAGAAATTAATCACAAAACTGCAAGTTAAAGGGTTTCCACAATCTTGTTAACTGAGGTGACATTTATTACAGTATAAGTACTTGCAGTTTTTAAAAAATACTAGTGGCCTTAAAGTTTTTACTCAAGCTGAAATGCTAACTTTGAATAAACCACTGCTTTTCTGATTATTGCATGCTTTACAAATCCTGTCTGTTGAGTTATTTCTTTAAAATGAACATTAATAATTAATAATACCATAATATTAAAACCCCTTTAATTTCATTTTCCTTTTTTGAGAGAAAATTATACTGGCCTTAAAGTTTTTACTCAGGCTGTACATGAAAACTTTAATGTTTGTCCCAAAATGTAAATCACTTATTTCCATGAATGTTAAGAACCTCATCGTATAGAAGGCTTCTTTAGATTCAATAGGCTTGACGAACTCGTTAATTTTTCTGTAGATTAGTGTTAATTTTCAAGCTTCGGGAATGTTAGATTCCTCCTAGCTTTTCCAAGATATGTCAATGGCATACCGTATTCTTTTCAACACCTTGGACATCAATCAGATTTAAATAAGAATTGCTTATAGAAGGTGATTTCGTTCACTAGTTCACACTATTTCTCTTCCACGTAATAGCGCTTGAAGTAATTTTCATTAAGAAATGTCAGTAAATAACGCATGCAAGTGATGTGAAAAGCAGCTAAGTGAAGTGATAGTTTGATACTTTTTGTTTATATTATTGCAAAAGCTGCTCCCATCTTTTGTAAATCATGAACTTTATCGACTCGTTCTTAATGTTTTTCAAAGCATTCCGTAGCAAATTAGTATTTTGATTCTCACTTTTCTTTAAATCAAATTTTTCCAACTATATACAATGTACGTGAAATATACAATGTGTCTTGCTGCATGTCACGCTGTATTACGCATCTTGTTACAAAATAATATTTCAGCCGAAAATAACGACCGTCGTGTCGTCCAAGCAACATATGTCACTAACTAGAGCTAGCTATGTAACGCAAAGGTATTGGATGTTTTATTCTTTAAAGCAAGCATAATTTGGTATTACAAATTTAATTTGTGGGATGTTGATATGATATTTCAAACTAATTTAAGTGATAGAGAAAGCAGATATCGTCTCATCAGGACTTAATAATTATAGTCGAAAGTATTCTTGAGAAAAAATAAATGAATAATTGTTTCAGAAAGGGATAACATTGGTAAATTATTTCTAACAATTTGAAAGAAAACAAAACCTTTCTAAGTAAAACAGTGCTTTTGTTATTCTTTCTACATACTAGAAAATCACCCGTGAAGGGCAAAAATTGCTTCTACATTTGAACGAAACCATTGCCTGTTTGGTGATATTTTGATAGTTGAAATGGTAAACCTCACTCCCGTGGATTAACCCTAAACTGCAGTAGATGGCATCCATTGTTGTCCATTTTTTTCGTTTCTTCATTCCCATGAAATGACAGTCTTTCAAGTAAAACAGTTAAATGATCGGATCGAATTCAACCTTGTCACGAAGCCTTTCCCTGCATGTTAAACATTACCGAAACACATTATCAAATGATCATGCCGTGGCGCAAGTTTCATTGTTGATACTCGCGGGTTACTCGATCTTTGGTTAATACATATATTGGTTAATTATATATATATATATATATATATATATATATATATATATATATATATATATATATATATATATATATATATATATATATATATATATATATATATATATGGATGATAAGATTTTGGAAAATTAAGCAGACACGGAACTTTTCTGCCGTTTGCCAAAATCCACAAATATCCATTTTTAAATTCGTTTAAATCCGCTTGCATGTTGACTCCGTTTTTCATTAAATTTTTAGAAAGATAAGTTTTGGAATTCTCCATTTCGAGCTTGTAGCTTAGAAAAATTTTTTCATATTTGTTTCTAAATCCTTTATATTATAACCTGTTCAGAAATTAAGTAATGGAGAACATCAATATCAGGTGTTGAGAGATTGAGGCTAATTTTCAGAAATGATTAAAAATAACATAGGATTACTTTTCCACCAGCGAGAGGGAGAATGCAGCTAGTATGCGATCTTTCTGCATATGGCATCACAAGAATGTGATTTTGTTCAGTTTCGATGATTTTAAGTTTTTCTTTTAAGTAAATATTACCTTTTATTAGAAATATAGAGCAAACTTTCGAAATTATGTTTATAACCTTCAAATGAACAGAACTCGGAAAAAAGCTTGCAATTTTTCTAATCTTTGCAATAATATGTATGAAATGCTTTCAGATTCTTTAAAGGTTTCCCCTCTCTGATTTCTAGATATGGATAGAGTTATTGAAGCGATAGTTGCCGTCCTCAACTTAGTGACAAGTCTCGGGGACGTGGTGAGGGTGGAGTTGGCGGCCAGGGATCAAGGTAAGGAAACACTTCGTTCGCCATTTACTTCATTCAGAACTTTTTTTAACACTAGAAAGCCTGAAATTTTATGTATTAGTTTCATCATGTTTAGTATCTGGGGTCAGTGTTAGTTTTTTTGGTTAAATTCTTCTAAAAATTTTCCTGGGCGAGTCCACCTGCCCGATGCACCTTCTTAATAATAACTAACTAAATAAAAACTTCGTACGTTATTATTTTCAGCTTTTCTGTCTTTACTTGCCAAAAGGTAGAGCTAGTACCATTGATCTCTTCAAGAGCCATGACTGCGGTTTGGCTGGTAAGCAGTCGGTACTGTTTTTGTTCAGCCGGTTGGATATCCAAATGCTACAGAAAAAGTTACAGGTTAAACTAGAGTGAATAGCAAGAAATACGCCGCCATTCTATATTAACTACCAGTTTGTTTGGCACTCTTGGCTACCTCAAGAGGTTTCCCACCTCCAGCTCAGTCACTTCTTATGCCCGGATGATGAATGCTAATAAGCACGACACTGCAGTCCTCGGCTGGAAATGACTGAGCTGGGTGTGTATTTCATGTATTTCTGCGTTAGCCCTGGCTATAGGGCGGTAACTTACTGAAAATAGAGTGAATGGCATTTGTTTTATGCTTCAACAATTACGTGAAAGGAAAAAAAAATCTTTTTTTATTGTAGAATTGCGTAGGATTCCACTGTGGCTCCTCCCGTCTTTCTAGGTATATGGATCAATATTTACAATACTATGAGGCGAATCATTGAATGATCAAAAAATCATTCAAATAGTGACATATAATGAAAAGTCAAAGCGTTCCATTAAGCAACGTTAAATATTTTTCTCCGAGTTATTGAATAACAAACTACGCGAGGCCCAATCAAAAAATCATTCAAATAGTGACAGTAATAGAGCCCCCTCCGTCTTTCTAGTGTCAATCAACCAACTAGAGTGGCATTGGTCGGAAAAAACCGGAAATTTAGAGAAACAAAACCCGGTTTTCTTCTGAAGAGGTTTATCTCCACTCAGAAAAAAAATGAATTTTTATAATTTCTGCCACACAAAAAAAAAATATTCTCATGTATGATCTTTACAATGCCTTTTTTGTGTAATTATTGATGTATATATTTTCATGTCTATCACCCTTTATGAAAGCACTTTATCAGGGCAGGTCATGAGACAATTTACTTTCGTTATGTACTGAATTGTTCTGAGCTACTTTTCTAAAATTTAATATATTCACAGGACAAAATTAATATCAAATAAACGAAATGTTTTAAGTATAAATATTAATATAATTTCATTTAATTACAGATCTATTTAAATCACACACACACATTAAATAAAAATATATTAAAATTTATATACACTTCAATCAACACACTTCAAGGAAAAAAAAGTTTTGTTGAAAGTCTTGCGATCTAAAAAAAAAAAAAACTGCATTAAATGATTACCCAATTTACTAAATTCACATCCTATTCAAAAGTAACAGTTGAAGGAAATTATGACTAAATTTGGATAATTTTTTGGTGTAATCAAAAAACTATTGCCTGATAGGAAACAAAAAAGTTTTTTGCATTACATTTCTGATAATAAAAAATAACATCAACAGTTAAATAGAGGCATTTTTTTTCTGATTACGTGATGTTTATTTTTTGTCGTCCAGAATACATTTGCCCAATTAGATTGTGTTATCGTATAGTAGGAAAAATGTGCATTTCATTGGTCGCCAAGGAAAATAATAGAAAATGTTACTAGTGTACAAATTTGTCCTGCGTATCCTAAATGTTGTCCCGAATCAAGCCAGCTTGACGAGACTTGTTGGCGTGAAATGGAAAAGTAAAGAATAATGTTCGATCGCGAGTACTCCTATTGTATTACATAGTGCTAGCAGCCTTAGTTTGCGTATTGTGTAAACATGCACAAGTAAAGCGCTGAAATCGCTATTTTAGGTTATATGCTATTATGTTGGCATGGTGATTGCCGAGTCAGTAACTTTTATAGAAATAGGGATGTCTAATATTAAAATGGTCCCTACAATTATTACAAGTTAACTTAATAGGAAACAATTTGTGTGGTGATTTTAAATAGGGGTTTCCGAAGATACTAAGACAACTGACTTGGTTTTACATGAGATCTCACACCTTTTTGCGGTGGAGGCGATGCTTTCATTTTCGCACATTTTATGCTTTTTGGGATTTTTTTCAGTTGTTCGATTGAAGAATTTAAAGTTCTTGTCATTATCCAAAAAGATATTTAAAGATCCCCCCCCCCCGGATGATAGAGCAAACATTCAAAACTTTTGGGACAATTAAATTTCGTCTAATTCGTTTTATAACGCGTTTCATAATGTTATTATCAGCAGTTGCGTAGCTACACTTTCTACCGCCAGGGGCTGTTTCTCAATCTGCCGCCCTTTTTGTTGGGAAGTAGTTGACACATTAGAGTCAAAAGTATTTAAATAAAGAAGAAAATATTTTTTTCCTTATTTTTCTTGCAGAAGAAAAAAAAGTAATTTAGAGCCCTAGCAAAACATTTCGAAAGTAAAGTCAGAATGCGAAATTTGAAGTAATTTTTAGAAACGCTCATAAAAAAAGTTGCTTGGAGCTCCCTTCAATTTTTTTCCTAAACTAAAATTAGTTTTATGCATTCTTAAGTGACGTTAGGGATTCGAGACTTCTCAAGGAAATTTTTCCAAACTGAAGTGTTAAAAAAGCAGTTATAGGCTATCTTTGGATAGTTGAAGATATTGGGGAAGGTTCGAGGACGCTGTCCGGAAAGCATTTCAACAAAATTGAGAAACACCTAAATGTAGTCTGCATCTTGTGGCGTAAGGGTCTCTCATAACTGCAATAAAGATTGGATTTTGCTCCCGAAATATTTTCAAACTTGAAATCAATTTTAGTCTCTCTTTGAAGACGTTAAAGAGAATTAGCGAATGTTCAAGAGCTCTCTGGAAATATTTCGATGCCAAAGTTTGAAAAACGTATAAGTTTCCAAATGTTTCCAAAAATGTTGGGAGTCAAATGGTTCGTACGTCTCCCCTTGAAACGTTTTGAAAATGACGTCCTAAAAAAAGACTTCAGCCGATGTTTGACGGACAACGATATGAGAGAGAATTCGAAGAGTGGGGTTTCCCACCCGAAATCTTTATTGAAACTGTTGCTCATTTAAGCTTTTCACCATTGAGTAAAAAAGAATTTGCGGTCTTCCCTCAGAAGTTTCTAAAAGCGAAATTCTGAGCCAACTGTGACGACATTATGTGATTTCTTGCACGTCTAAGGTCCCGAACTTAGAATTTTTCAGAAGTTTAAGTTTCAAAAACCCAACTTTAAGCTATTTTTGGAGACATTGGATAAGATGGGGATTTTAAAGTTTGAAGTTAATGTCATAAATACACACTTTAGCCTATCTTTAATCATTATACTGGAAGGGTCAAGGTTTGACCGCCCTCAGGAATTTGTTGGTATTGAAGTTATAAAAACTCAATAATCAGTATTAATCTAAAAGATGAGATGTGAAGGGATGGTGTGGGCGTTATCCCTTGGAAATGTTTCGAGACCAAATTTGGGATGATTCTTTTTTACTTATAGAGGTCGAAATATGAAAGGTCTTCCCCAGAGATCATTTTACTAATTAAAAATATTTCCTTAAAATGAATAATTAATTGTGAAACACATTTTATAAAGGAATTAGTTGATATAATGCAGTAGTACAAGCAATTATTATTCGAGTTGTACATATTTGTTTTTATGACATGAACATAAAATTCATTCTGTCTTCGTGAAAATTTTGTAGTCAGTGGCCAATCAAAGCGATTGTTGAAACAGATAATGCTATCCTGAAAATGAGCAGGAAATCGCCCACCAATTGAAACCTCTTTCCTATTACTCTTGGTGTCACTTTCCTTTAAAAAAGGTTTTTTTTTTCTTTTAATACGGTGGTTTCCGCAGAACTTAAAATCCATTGCTTCATCATTTAACGAGAGGTTATGAAATTTATTGTTTCCTCAGTAATAGTTAACCTTGACAGCAAAAAACAAAACAAAACATGGTCCCTTACTTTACACTACACCCTCTCTGTCTGAAGGTTGAGACGAAGGAAGAGAAAAAACACGCAATAGTGCTGAGATATCCACAATAAAAACACATGTTTGCATTAGAGTAACTGTATTATCATAGTCGTACTAAAACTTTAAAATTCCAAGTTTTTTTTTGCTTCCAGTAATGCATCAAAAGCATGATTTCCCAATCGAAAAAACTTGTTAAATTTTTTCGCATTAAAAGTGTGAAATTGCCGTCCCTCAAAAAGTGCCGCCCGGGGCGGACCGCCCCAACCGCCCCTCCCTAGCTATACAGCTGTATCAGGATTGGCAAGTCTTTGATAGTAGGTGGTTTAATCCGGTTTTTTACAGTGGTTATTACAGTCAAGTCAAAAAGCCCTTTTTGACATAATTGTCAAAAACCTAAATTTGTGTCTGAAACCTGACTGAAATTTATATAAACAATAAAATTACCCTTGCAAACTATTCTTGGTGTATTAAATTTTGATTTCATACTCTGATGGAAATGTTTTTGATTGTTTTACCTTTTTTAAAAGTGCAAAATTAAAATTCACAATGTTGATTCAACAAGTTGTTTGTCTTTAAAATGAAAGAGATGAATAAAAGAGCTACTTTTAGCATACAATTTCTATTATCAATAGTAGTACATTAAATAATAACTGCTGATTTCTAGAAAAAACAATTTGTGTACACCAAGTACATTTATAAGTTCCAGTTTGGAATGGATTAATCCAGAAATAAAAAAAAAATCTTTCAATTGGTGCTGAATAGCCTATTTGTTTTTCTGGGGATCCGGACAAAACGTCCAAATCCAAAACGTCCACGGACATAACGTCCAGGTCCAAAACGTCCGAGAGACAAAATGTCCGAAGGACAGAATGTCCGACGGACATAACGTCCAGCGGACATAACGTCCAACAGACATAATGTCCGACGGACAAAAGGTCCAAGGACAGAACGTCCACATTTTTGGACAGCTAGGACATAACGTCCAGTTTTCTGAGCAGGCTGGACAAAACGTCCGGATTTTAAAGTTTTTCCTTTGTCTCAACTAATTTTGTTGAATATATTTGTGTTTGTGTGATATGTGATGCAATCACCGGCAAAAAACGAGTTTTTAATATAGAATGAGTCTGAATAGATCCCCCCCCCCCCACACACACACTGACATGATGGAAAAATAAAATTTAAGTATTAGGGTCCCCCTTTTTTAAAATAAAATATACTTTACGGCAAATGCAGCGTGGAGACGACCCCCGTATTTTCACGTGATTTTTCCGCTTTTAGGCAGATGTGGGTGAGAATTCGGAATTTTTGCCGCGGGCTAGCGGGGATAGTTGCGGATGCCTCCTGAAGCTTTTTCAGGGACACAGGTCACTTGAAGGTCAGTGATTGGAGTAGTAGAGAAAATTTTGCGAATGGGAGGGTTCTTTAACAGCTGATTACGCGCAGAGACAGTAAACAAACCCCTTTCAGTGCTTGCGGCGGGCGTTCGCTCATTTGATTATCTTCCTTTTTTTTTTCTGTCTACTTGTATTTATTTCTTTTTTTTCTTCCATTGTTTTTTCTGTTAAGTTGTTATTCATTTATTTTCTTGATAGTTTGTTGCCATTATTGTTTTAATTTTTTAATTCGCTTTTTAGTATTCCATACTTTTTTATTACTTTTTGTTATGGATTTTATTTATCACGATGTCTAAAGATTGTAATATTCTACGTAGAATTTTTTTCCTGTACGTACGTTCATTTTACATTGAGATTTTTTTTTTAAATTAAATTGACTGGCGCAAACTGTAAAGTCGAACATAACTATTAAAAAAATAAATAAATGACTAACCACCACTTTGTGGAAATGCTCCCTCCCCAGGTGGTTCAAAAATACATGTAAAAAGAAAGTTTCTGTTAGATAACGAGACACCCCTCAATGTTTTTAGATTTGTGGATATCAACCTACTGGAAGACTTTTAGCTTCCAATTTCAACTGAAAGCAGGTGCTCAACCGCCTCCCCCAAACTTAATATGTATGGGAAGGATGGTTTAAAAAATGCTTTGAACAGAAAAAACAATGCTACATATAATATACTGTAGTAATATGCATATACATAGCATTAAAATAATTATTTACAAAAAAAAAAAAAAAAAAAAAGCAGCTGGGGAAGTTTTATATTTCTAAACTTGTAGCTTTTTCTATACTGTGGCAAATGTTAAATGAAGGGGTCATTGAGCACTCTTAAAAACTGGAGTAAGAAGCTAAAATTTTTACTTTTTTTTACCTTTTTTTTTCCATTTTCAATTATTTCAATCAAATTAAGTATAATACATATATATTTATCGCTTTAATAACACAGTGAAAAAAAAAAAAAAAGAGGTCAAACATTTTATATTCAGGTGTAACATTTTCAACTTAAGTTTAAAAAAAAATAGCACTTCAAATCTTTTTAGTTTTAGTGCATATTTTAGGTACTTTCAAGTGGTTATATAATAAAGGATGTAAGTTCACAAAAAAAAAAATTAAACAAAAAAATTTCATTCTAGTCAAAATCTTGAGGGGGGGGCTCCTTTGCACCCCCTCTGTGTTTGTCACTGTACCACAGTTTATGCTGTACTACATTTTTTCTGATAAAACTTTAAAATCTACACATGTTTCCTTCATTTTAACTGAAAATGCCATTAGTACTTAGGGCAATATGTTAGTGCTATGTAATAGAGTAGCTTTTAAACTAGTTTTGAATAGCCAATATTTAATCTCACCTAAATTGTTGGATGTTTAGATATAAATATATCTTTAATCATTTCTCTTAGAGTAAAAACCTATAAAACCTTCCATGTTTGCATTCATATATAAAAACACAGAAAATAATTTAATTCTGATAGCATATATCATTAAATTTGGTGCTAAACCAGACTATCTATCATCACATTTATTGTCTTCATAACGGATTTGAACTGTGAATTATATATGATTTTAACGGTATGTGATATAGAAGCAAAGGGGAAAAATAAGAAACTTAAAACATATGATTGCACAGGAACTGGATGATGGGAAAATTCTCATTTGATATTTGAAAACAGATTTAATAATTTCCTTAGGAACACTAACTCCATAAATAAATGTTTTATGTGGCAAAATCTTTCCTTACTAGTGAAATAAAATGACTAAATAATGCTATTCCAAGGCACAACCAGAAATTTAGACATTTAAAAGAACTACCAATCATTTACTTAGAGACGCAAAGTAAAAAAACAATCCGAAACACATCTGTTAAAGAAATTTAGAAATGAAAATTTAGAACTTATGAAAATATTGATAGAGTTAGCCATGTTATACTGTATTTTGAAAGAAACTCTTCATATGCCACCAAAACTTGACCACGGAGAGATGGCGGGTGTTCTTGAAGCCGAAACGTCATTTGTGTCATTTGAAATAGGTTGTTTCTTGTTATTACGCAATAAATAGGATAAGTGGGAACGCCTCTCACTATTTGACACTTCAGACCTAAGCAATATCAGATCAGACCTAAGCAATATTTCAGTTATTTTACTAAGTAACGACTCATTGGGTTCAAAGATTTTTAATATTTTAGTTATTTGTCAAATAAAAACAATTGTTTAGACCAAAATATTATATGTTATAGTTATTCATTTAAAAAAAAAAAAAAAAAAAACATGCCTTCATATTTACAATATTAGAGTCATTGCGTGAATAAAAGCAAATCAATAGACCTAAATGACAATATTTTACTTACTTACTGACAATGTAATGTCAACACTTCCTATCACATGCAGTTAAAATTTCTTGGAAAATTGAAACGTTAAAATAGACAACAAAATCTCTTGAAAAAATCAGTGTAAAATTACTGATGGTGATTTGATTTAAACGCAAGGGAAGTTCAGAAGCTGGTTTTTGGGGGCCGAAAGGGATAAATTAATTGAGCTAGCTCACAAAAGATTTTTGAATTCCTATATAACAGGGGGCGGCAAGTAATTTTAATTGAGATTTGGATACTTTTGAAAATTTTTCATTGAGGTGCACTAAAAACAAATGCGTTACAATTCATTTATTTTAATTTTCACTCCCAAATTAATATTAAATACAATCGTAGGTTCATTTGTGTTCAAAATCAATGGGTGAATTTATGGTACCAAGGTTTTGCACGCAAAAAAAAAGTTTGTTTATGCAGAGAGTGTTTAAGGTGGGTGCCGTAAATTTTGAGCAATATTAGTTATCCAAAAGTTTCCCAAATGTATGTAAACCTTACATGATGATAGTCCAGTAAATGGCTCAAATCAGTCAACTAATAAGTTAAAAATCATGATGAACTAAAACTTAGAAAACTTACAGTTGGTGCAAACGTAACCTGTCAACGTAAGATTGTGATTAGGAGATGCGATGCCTTCACAATGCTGCCAGGTTAGGTTTGCTCCAACAGTAGTATATTTAACAAAATGGTGAGGGAGATTCTCAAAGGTATTCATTGTTATCCTCAGTAGAATATTTTTAAAAGTAATTTAAATACCCAAAGGTATTGTTATCTGAAGACTTTTGCGGAAGTTATTCTTCCAAAATAGTTTTGACAGTACAATTTTTGATCGATCGCGTTCCGGAACTGCACCGCGGTTCGCCAGTTGCCGACCACTGCTCTATAACATAAATAAAAATTGATAACAGTTATTTTTGAATCTAGAACGCGTAATGGGATAAAAGAAGTTCTAAGCTTTTCGTTTCATTACATTTTCCAAATTCAGAGTTTAGGATCTTAATTTTTAAGAAAGTCAAACATTGAAATTGAAGGAACGAGAACGGGGGGGGGGGGGGAGAGAGAGAGAAACGGAAATCTATCAAGCGCCAGTCGAACAAACTTGGAAGAATTTATTAAAAATCTTTCTTAAAATTGTTCAGGAACATTTATCTATCTCAACCTGGAGTGCGTGAACAATTAAAAAAATATAATGAAAAAGTAACACTAATTACAATTTCTCGACTCGATCTGTCCCCTTTGCTCCTTTTGAAGTCATTTTGATATCGATACGAATGTATTAATTTCACAGGTCAACAAAAAAAGTTTTTTTCTTTGGTGCCCAGAGTTTGAGAACTCTGTTTGGGGCTCTGAATCGAAAGATGAAATTAGTTTTTCTCTAGCAGCTCTACTTTTTTAGATAAGTGCTGCTGTTTTACCCAAAATGTGCATTTTTAACTCCATTTTGCGCACTTCTAAAGCAAATGTAGGCTTCTTAAACACGGATTGCTTCTGGAATATTTACCCTATTGTCGGCCTGCAGTTTAGTAACTTAAAGGAAAATCCACCAGATGCTGTAAAAGCTAAACAAGTTCAGTAATATCGCTTCAACAAGTTAAAGCCAATTTGTAAGTTCTTGGTTTGCATATATTCGCTTCGCGCGATGTGTGATGAGCTGGATCTTCGTATACAATATTTTCAGGGCCCGAAAAATATAGCGGGTGACCGGAAATACATTTTTTGGGGGATCGTCTGAAGTCAAACCTTATAAACATAAACGGGGAACCACAATTTCAGGGGTGTTGAGGTATTTTGCCACTCGTTCAAAATATGTGTTGGGTGACAGAGTATCCCACACTTAAGTACATGTAAAAAAAGTAAATAAATAAAGGAGAAAAATTAAGGTAAAAATTTCTTATGTAAGAATACAACAATTTTAGTCATTTTGAGGTTCTTAAAAATTAGGTATCCATGTCCAAGAGCCTAATTGCACTGTTTGATAATCAATCTCTATTATTTGTACAATGCAAATAGGAATGAAAAATCTGTGTTTTATTTGATCTATATGTGTAACTTAAACCCGTTTTATGTATATTTAAATGCTATAGCTTGGAAATTTGAGCTTCTGGGCATAGTCTGATGTCATATTTGAACTCAGAGTACCAAATTTCTGCAAAATCTGTTACAAAAACCTCAGCACCATAATCACAGTTCCCCTGTATTATTGATCTTTTAAAGCAAATGATATAATGAATAATTATTGAGGTATGGCAATTGTTTTTCTGAAATGTATTGAATGATATTTTCACATTAGAAATTAATGACAAAACGAGCAATATTTTGCGATTTTGAAAACTCCTCCCAGAAAATTCTTCGGGGTGCGCCACTGCGCTGACCGACGCAAAAAAAGTAGATATATTAAAAAAAGATGTTGTGGTGACTTGTAAATTATTTCGATATTACTTCGTTTTTTCTTGTTTTTTTTTTTTTTTTTTTTTTTTTTTTTTTTTTTAGGTTTCATAGTATTTATCCCCATATACTCTTTAAATCTGGATTCTCAGAACATATTTAAATACTTAAAGTCAAAATAACCAGCAAGAATGGACATTGAAATTGATTTGAGGAGTACTTTGTAACAGTTACAATCTAATGTTAAATAACTTGTGAAGGATAAATTGGTAGTATTACTCCCCACATAGAAGTTGTGAAAAATACTGGTATTACAAACCAACTTCGCCGAGATCCTAATTTACTTGCACTTATAGTTCTTTGGTTATTTGATTTCAGCTACTCTAATAATAGTGATATTAAAAGTTTAAAAATGATTATTAATAACAAAATTTTGTGCACGAACTTATCTATGTTTTCATTTAGTATGTAGCTTCAGTTTTGAATTCCAATTTTATCAACCATACACTGTAGAGGTGTGTGCGTGGAGGAAGAATGGGGGGGGGGGGGGCGACCTTCATCAGGTGTTCAAAAGGGGGCACAAAGCCTGAATGGTTGAGAACTCCTGTACTACGGAACCTTCAAAATATTTTTCATTCCATTGAAAATTTGTTTACGTTATATCGGAGCGATTAGTCTGTCGTAATAAAAACAGGGTTTGAGCTATAGAAAAAAAAAATAAAAAGGAGGAAGAGAGGGTCAACGATATTTTCTTGAGACCGTCTGACGTTTTCTAGAACCTAGGCAATTTCTGAGTGCCGAAAACAAATGTTTTCAAGCATTTTTACACTTTTTAGAGGCTGTGCCTTTAGCATTATTGCAACAGGCATATAAAAAAAAATCGACTTAGCGCAAATGAAAGACTTTGCATTCTCCGGAAAAACGGCAGTTTTATATCTACATATCTTATTCGAGTTGAAGCAAATCATCTGAATCATCATTATCCATCACCAAACAGCTTAGATTCATCAGTATTAGTTGGTTTCGATCAGGGGTCGATGGTGCCAAATTGATGCTAAAAGTCCTGGTAAAAGTTGGTGCCCCTACACACGAAAATCCGTATATTTTCACTTGTTATGTACAATCAAACACATAAATACTACTTCGTACACTAACCCAAACTAAAATGTATACTAAAATCGATACGAGATATGCTGATATACTGAATATACTGAAGAAAAAAAACTCTGAAACAAGGAAAGAAAAAAATAAAATTACCTTATTTTAGTGCCCTTGAAACTGATATTATAATAGTTACCAGCTTCATGTGAGCGCAATTATTATCCTTTCGTCATATTAGGCTTAAAGAAGACACAATTGGCGTAAAAAGCAGTACTAAAATAAATAGAAGTATGGGACTTCAGGGCCGCCGAGAGATTTGGTCGACTTGGCCTCTGCTCCCATACAATGCACTTATTCATACTACTTCAATTTCGGACCAGGCCCTAGTTTTTGACTAGGCTGACACGGCCTCTCGTCAGGCCTAATTCTATATTTAATAGGTATGATAAAGAAATTAACGTTTCAAAATAAGAGTACACTTACTTGCATATTAGATGTTGTAGAATTTTATAACAAAGCAACTGCAAACTATTTGCGTGAGCTAATGAAAACACGTTTCTTCTCACAATAAAAAGTATTAGAAAATTAACAATGATAATAGATATGGAGATACTAATCGCGAGATTTTACTTCTATTCTAATCAGAGATATTTCGTGTTAAACTGCTGCTGTAGAAAATGTTATCAAAATTTTAAAATTTAGTTGATTCAATCAACTAAGTACTAAAATTAAGAGTTAAAAATAGTTATAAAACGCTAAAATGCACAAACTTGCAACTGTAGACATGTGTTTCGGAATTAAAAGGACCTTCCTTTTTATTGTGGAATAAATGAGCTCATGGATGAAAACGCACATCTAACAAACACAAAAGCACACATTTATTTTCTATTTCTTAATATTAAGAATGTTTTTTTGTGTGCGTGTTTGAAGAATGTTTAACTGTATGGTTACGAAAATTAAAAATAACGTTCTATTGCACAAAACTGTCAGATTACTGCAGTACGGCATACACGTGTTTCCGCTTTACAAGGAACGCTTTTTCAATGCAAAAGAATTGAGCTTTTGGATGAAAAGATATCCGACAAAAGCGGCTGATAACTGTTTGAAACAGGCGGTAAGATTTCACTTGGTAACCATGCATTACAAACATAAGCAATAAAATCATATTACTTGTACAATCACGATAGTCGTGATTGCTTTTGCTTTGCATTAAAAAACGTTTTGCGTGAGATTTATTGCAAATTTAAATTTCTTTAGGGAGTCTTCTCATTTAGCAGATTTTTTTTACATGTGTCATGTGCTATAGTAACCGAATTACAGCTTTCTCTTGTAAGCATAATGAATTAATATAAGTTATTGAAACTTTAAAGTTAGAGATCAAGAAGTTTTGGTTCATTTTTTAATGCTTATCATTAGTGGAGATAAGAATTAGTTCTCTTAGCGTTGAAGATATCATTAAAACTAGAAAAAGAAATATGTCAGGGGGGAAAATTTAAATAAAATTAATACATATTTCTTCAGAGTCTTTTAGATTGCAGTAAAAAAAGAATCTTAGCGCAATAAAAGGAAGCAGATTAAAGCATATAAAATTACTATTATTGCTATTTGGTTGAAAATTGTTATTGTTGTAACAGTTCTGGATTAAAATCTCTAGGGGCCAAACTTTTGGTTCTTTAGTGTTAGAAATCTCATTAGATCGCTTAGAAATAAAAACCAGCATCTCGTAGCATTTTGATAGTGTGTACAGTAAATACCTTCTCCAAACAGTGAATCAATAAGTATTTTAAGAGATGTAGGCAGCGTAATCATAACAGTAACAATTAGAAAAAGTGAAGAAGAGCAAAATTAACGTAAAATTTGCAAGGAAAAGATAGAAGCACAGTTAATTCCTGTGAAATATGAAGGAAAATAGGTGCATAATACAAATAAACGCCATATTGCAGTACGCCATTAGCAGTTGCAGTAAGAATTAAAAAAACCTCCTATAAGAAGTAGCAAAAATATTTGAAAATTGTTATTCTGATCTGTATCACATTATGCATGACATACATTTCTTTCATATGCCCCAAATTCCTCAGTTATGAAATATTTGTACTTTCTACAAAAATTTAAATTAAACACAAAAATCGTCCTTTTTCATACTGTGCTTTGGGAGAGAAGATTTCGTATCACACAAAATAAATAGTACTAAAATCATTCTTCTGGCTGTTAAAAAATTCATTTGAGAAATTTCCCATAATTTATGATATACTTATATGTATTCCCAGAGAAAAGAAAGATAAGTTGGAAATTCAAGATGGTTGTCAATTCATTATAGCAAGATATGAAAGATCCCAATTTCATGTTTTCAATCTATAGAAAATAATATATGCATTGATATAAAGTTGAATTCCAAGAATTAAACAAAGTAATTTGATTGTCTTTTTGGTCTCTTTTCTTATCTGAAAGTTGAGATTTTGAAAATCAAAAATTTTCTGACACTTTATAACAGATGATCAAGGATCAACGTGAGAAAAACGCGAATACAGTAATATACTCAAGCTTCCGAACTCTGAAAAACAAGGACAATAAAATGACACTTCACATATGGAATTGGTGTAAATGTCAATAGACATGTCTTGGGGCGACCGCCAAAATCAAAGGAAGTAGCAAATCTCCATTTCCCTCCCCCTCTCGCCTCTCATTACCTTGCTCAAACCTCTTTCTTGTAAATTGGTCTTTGTATAGGGTGGAGAGGCAGGAAGTATGTAAAAGAGATAATGGCGTCGATTAATAAAGGTAGATGCACTGCAGCCAACTTTTTTCTTTTCCCGTACTTGATATTTTTCAGTGATATTTTATTTTAATGATATAACAAAAACGGTTTTTAACGTTTTTAAGTGTTTTACTTCTTCAAAAATCAAAATCAAAAGTTATTCATAAAATCAAGCCTAGGTAAACAATAAAATTTGTAAGGGTTGGTTGAAGTAAGTGGGACCTCTTTTTAGAACAATTCGTTTTTGAAACCTTATACAAATATTTTGAAGCAATAATAATAATAACTTCCTGACTTGTTTTTCATTTTGGACATTGGTAATAACCAAAAGTTCATTATTATTTTCTAAAAAGGGCTTTAAATTTTCTTAACGATTATATTTTTTGAAGAATCACATAGGTTTCTCACTTACCTCATAATAATGGGGTAAGTGGGTCACCCCACTTTTATTTAAATTTAAATCAAGCACATCTAAAAAAAGTGGTAAGGTTTTTTTTTTTTTTTTTTTTTTTGTAAATTTAACCATTTATGAGATATTTACTACCATTTAAACCTGTATGATGAAGAATTATAAAACGAAAAACAAAACAGTTATATCTATGAAATTTATTGAAAGCATATAGGTATATAATTAACTTTTACATAAAAAGTGTGTTAAATGAACATATCAGTTGATTGAGATTAGTTTTTGTAAATTAGCCAAAAAAATTACAAGTAAAAAAAGAAATTGGAGACACTAAATGGCGATGTCTATTTAAAGTTGGAGAAGCGTGAACCATTATCATCCTCAGTAATAATTCCAACGTCATTTGTATCAGGAAAATAAAAAGTTTCACTATTTTTATCCGTTGTTGTAAATTCAGCACTTTTTTTTTCTTTGCATAATCAACTCCCAACATTAGAGCTATATAATACTTTATGATTTTCTTTGATGGAAGTTTCATGAAATATATGTTCATTATCTGTAGCAGTTTTTGTAGCTAAACTATCATTTCCTACTAGGTCTTCACAGTTACCTATTATTTCATAAATGTACTTAATTTCATCAGAAATGCTTTTGGTATCAAAATTGCCACTATTAGGGAAGAACGCACTTACCCCACAGTGAGGGGACCAACTTACCCTTTATAGGAAAAATTACGGGGTAAGTGGGACCCCTCCTCTCAAATACTTATTAAAAATATTTGATGCAAAAATTAATAATATAGAATGCACTTTAGGTTAAATTATATATATGAAAGTTTAATGATCAAAACAATTACAAAAAGTAACATGGAAACACTTCTTTGAAAAATGTAGCTTAAACTCCCTAAAATATATATTTTTACGAAACGTTTTTTGACTTAAGGTTCTATGACTTAGAAAAAAGTTTCATGAATCCTAAATATATGTAAAATCAATCACACCATGAAGCGTAAATATATGTGAAATCAATCACTGTGATGAAATGTGACATGGTAAGTGTAAAAAAATATAAAAGGTATTTCTATATTTGTTTTAGGGTACCCATTTATTCCAATCAACCCTACATTTTTAAACAAATGAATAAATACAGCCTTAATAAAGGTATCACCCGTTTCTTCACAACTGAAAATCTTTATTATAATTCTAATGATCAAAACTAAATCTTAGTCTCATTAAATCGCGGAAAAGATTTTTCTTCGCGGATTAACTACAATAAAAGTAAGCTTAAACATCAATCCGCTTTTTTCTTTTTTATATCTCAATAACTCCCCTTATATAACTCTTAGGACTTTTACAAGAGGAGTCATACAAAAATTAAAATAAAATTTGAACTGTGATATGGCGCTTTAAGTTTTAATGCAGAACTTTTGAAAATTGAAATTTGGAGCTTCCTCCTTTTTGCATCAAGCCCTTTAATTGCAATTTCAAGCCATCTCAGCTGACGTTCGGGCTCTGGTGATCTCACAAGAAATTTGTTTGAAGTTAACATCTTACGCTACTCACTGTTTAAATTTTGCAGGCGTTGTACTCAAACCTTTAAAAGAGTCATTTGCATCCCTTTGCTTCTCAGTGCCTCATATACTTGTGATAAATATGTATCATAAAATAAGGTGTCGTCAAATTTTGCCTAGTTGCAATAAAAAGTAAACATCAAAAGTATCTATCATTTCAAATGTAATAGTAACGTAAACATACTGTTCAGCTTGGAGTAATATACAAGTTGTTAAAGAGTTTACAATTTTAAAATTCTTTTACTCTTCTTGATATTTACGCCTTCCTGTAGTGCGATATGAAATTACTTGATTTTTTAAAAATTTAGCTGCAGATTTGGTATTCCATGTGCCTATGCCTTCATCTAATAAGGTAGGGAAAGGGCGGGGAGGGGGGGGGGGTGCTTATGATGGCAGCGTAAAATTTTCTTGCTACCAGTCCCTGATGTCTCTCTAGACTGCCAGAGAGAGGTAGGGTACATATATATATTATGTGAAAAAGGTTTAAAAAATTTTTAAAAAAAGCTTTTTTTAGAAACATCGAGTTTATTTTATTTTTTATTTATTTATTTATTTATTTATTTTTTTTTTGTCCAGTTCAAATTTATTGAAATAGTTCTTTTTCACCCTAAAATTCTAATGAGAACTTTAGGCCGTGTAAAGAATTTCAAAGCGAGAAAGTGTCAATTTTTTTTTCTTTTATCTTTTCTCGCCCTCGCATTGTAATGAAAACTTCCCGTGTACCAAATAATTCATTCAGAATGTATGGGTGGGATTGTTTGGGGGTTAACCCCTGAAAACGCTTGGTTTTGAACCATATTATTAATATCATCATAGAGTTATATTTGGGTGGAGGGACTGCTTTACCACCCCCTCCCCTTTACTCAGTAAGTTAAATTCTGGCTGCGCTAGTGGCAATATTCAATCATTTAACAGCTACTTTCGAATCAAACCTTTTTAACAAATCATTAAACGGCATATTTCAAAAACTATAAAAAGTTGTTCTTAAATATCTTTTTCTATCATATAACGTCCATCAGGTTTTATGTGACGAAATAATACATAATAAACTAAGCAGAAAGGATTATTGAAGTTTAAAGAGGCAAATTATACACTATTCATTTTCGTCGTAACGGCTTTTTTTTTTTTTTTTTTTTTTTTTGAGAAATACCAGACTCATCATAACCTTTATGAAACAACTTCCTCGTGAATCCTTTATATTGTCAGACCTGTCAGTTGTTTTTCAAAACATAATTTATGTCGGTAATTGTAGAACAATATTAACTTTTGTAAAATTTCATGCATTTTACTATCCCCCCCTTCCTTCAATGGGAAAAATTTAACCTGTAAAACCGTCCCATTGGCCCGTCTTGTGAATTTAAAATGTTTGTTATTGCAACAACTGATCTTATTGTACTCTATCAGATTTAGGGATTGCAACACCGGACAGAAAATTCAATACCGGTATTCGGCATTTTAAAACGTAATACCGTTATTTGAAATTTCTCAAACAATTCTTGAAAGCATATTGTTCCATTTGCCACACTTCATAATTGTGTGCAAAAGTTATATTATTTACGAAAACGTATTGTGGAAAACATAAAATGAAGGAACAAATGTCATAATAAAAAATCGATTATAGTGAAAATTATAATGCATTTATTGAACTGTCTAAGCATGGAACTCATTTTAGTGCTCAACTTTCATATAGTTACAAGTACTCTTTCTGATTCACGCAGGTCGGTGGTACTATTAACAATGTGCAATTCATCTCCTCTAATTGTCCTTCATCTTCAAATAATTTGGTATCTTGCTTATCCGTTTGTGTGTGTGTGTGTGTGTGTGTTTTGTATTGTGTGCATTATTATTATTGTTAATTACATTTATCTTTATGGCTAGTTGTAATTTCTTTGCGAGAGACGATGCGTTTCCAATATTAACATCATTTTCTCTTGAGAAGGAGAGGTTTGTGTTTGCTTTTGAAATTTACGATACGTAACTAAATTAGATCTTGTTATTTTCTCTTATTCGTTTTCGCTTTCTTTTCAAAATTCTTTACAATTATAATTGTGCAAATATATGAAAGTATGTTTCAGTTGATTAGGTTTTACCTGTATGCAAATTTTCAAGCACTATTCTATAATTTCTAAATATTATCTTTCAAGTATAAAGTCAAATAGCGAGACAGGACAACATACTGATGATGGTGACAACAAATTACCTATTTGTTATGCTAACAAGAAAAAGTTTTTGTCAAAATTTAGTACAGTTGAAACAATTTTTTTGTAAAAAAATCATAAAGTATTACTAACGCAATCACTAATCAGATTCATTACAAGTATAGCGCAGCCTGAACTACCTCCTGAAGGTTTTTTTTTTTTTTTTTTTTGATAAAAACTGTCTGAGAGAGAGAGAGAGAGAGAGAGAATATATGTATAAAATACTGAATTAAGTTTTACAATATTGTTAAGGTAGGCGAACAACCTAAATATTTTTTTCTTTAATATTCATTGTAACTTTTCTAAACCTTAACGCAACTTAAAAAACGCGGTTATGAGAAAATCAAGAAAGAAAAAGTAAATTTCAGTTATAAGCAGTGCATTTGAGTTTAGTAAATTTCTTCTAGTTTTCTTAATAATTCAACGTTTACCAATTTAAAAAACAATTGCGGATTTAGAAAAAACTCTCTAAAACACTGGGGGCTCTCTAAATTTTTCAAAATCTCAAAATCGATAATTTTTGAAAATAAGGGTGGTCGCCCACCTTGTAACCAAGGCATCTAACGGAGAGATGACCCCCCCCCCCCACACACACACATCCTTCTCGCTGCACCTACAAAGAGGAGGTTTGAAGTTTTATATAACAATAGTTTTTTAAGCATTTTAAATAATTCAAAATTACAACTCGAGCGGGAAAAAAAGGAAAGGAGATGAAAATAGAAATTATAAGGAGGATAGAATGGAAAATGTTAAGAAAAAAAAAAAAAAACTGCGAATGATTAAATGAATTATTTTTACATTGGTTTCCTATTCCGTTAGCGGAAAAAATGTTTTATTTTCGGTTATATAAAGTGAAGATTTATGAATTAAACAAACTGTTTGAATAAATTTTCATCTATCTTTCTTTATGTTCAGTATCAGTTTTATTTGAAAGGTTTGTCTGTATTCCGATAAAGAAGGATAGGGGAAAGAACATAGCGATTAGCCATATGGAAGTGCTTGCCACCTGTTTTGACAGGCTTGCGGCGACCGCCAAAAAGCCCCATATTCCCCCCTCCCCCCTTTCTTCTAAACAAATCACAATAAACCGGTCTCAACCCAGAGGGGGTGTTGAGAGAAACATGTACCATCAAGATTTGTTATCGAAATTGAAAATTGGTGGAATGTTTTTTAAATTATACTTCAGACCGGATAAAATGGCCTAAAATTCATTGTCCTGCAGTGGCGTACTAAGAAATTAATTTTGTGAAGTGCATATATTGTTCTTGTAATAAAATATGGCATTTTTAGAACTAGGGTCATTCCATAGTGACTAACGTAACATTCGCAGCTGATTTTCAAACTCTTTTTACTTACACCGGGAGTAAAAATAAATGTGTTTTGGTTAAATATGCAGATTTAAAATGTACAAGGTGACTATTTTTCATTTCTACTAAGAATTTGAAGCAAAATAAGCTCTGGCAGGTGTTTTTTCACCAAAAAAAGGCATCGTGACTAACGTAACATTTTTGCAACCCTGAGAAACAATGCTTATGTTACGAGGCAAATTTTTCTGAAATTACGCAGGCATTTAAAATTGGCCGATATATTTGTAAGAGGTAAACAATCTATTTTCAAAAATGTACTACAGATTTGTTACAGATGAATCTTTTTTGGCCCTTAATGGTACTTTTACGAAAAACTGTGTGTGACTAACGTAACGTGACTAACGTAACCATCGAATAACAAGCAATGAATGCATATAAAAAACTTTTTATAGTTAATTTCTTGCTCTTATATTATTTTTACACGTTTTAGGAACCTTCTTTGTGTTGCATTGTGGTTCTTTCCTTACTTTTTTTTTTATATATTAGTGTAAGAAATTGAATGGAAGGATTCTGTTCAATTAACTCAATTTGAATGTGCGAAAAAAATAAACAAATTAAAAAAACTGCTTTTACAAACTGAATAACATCATTCTTGGGCTAATTGAATCCTAAATATCTCTCTTTTAAAAAATTAACTTTATGCAAGTTGATAGTGTCACCGAATTCTAGTATTCTGCCGATATACTACTTATCGTCATAAGTAAGGCCGTAGTACTTTTCAATGGCATATTGTTTTTTAAGGTTTACTCATTCATCGAACGAATAAAAATTGTGCATATTTTCGAAAATGTAATATTGAAAAAAAAAAATATTCGAACGTTTTTGCAAAATGCATTTTAATTTCAGATGTCACCGCAAATGTTTGAGTTTCTAAATGATCATTCTTGCATTTTCTGAAATATATGGCAGCATCGCTTACTGTCACTGTATAATGTAACATCTTCAAATGTTTTCCAACAAGCAACCATTACTTCAGTTTAATAATAGGTGGAGATGTATTTTCTAAAAAATAGAGACGTTCTCCTTTGTTAAGACTGTATTTCTATTTAATTCTTAATCTTGGATTCTTGTGTTGAATGCACATTCAGCAGAGTACTCATTTTGCTTTACTCACCTTTTTCCTTTTTAAATAATTCTTTAAATTGGAAGTATCTTTACTTAGAAAAATACTTTTTTAAAGATCTTTATAAACAGAAGGTCTACAATGTAATATTACTGGTATTTTTCACCCCTTACATTTTTAATCAATATAGAATGCCTACATATTCAAAATTGTTCATGAAAATGTACATTAAATTAAATAAGTTTTAAATATTAGCAGTATTTTTAAAATGTTACGTTAGTCGCATGCAAACTGTTACGTTAGTCACAGCTCAAATGTTACGTTAGTTACACTAATTATTTTATATCTACTGATACTAAAATAAATATTTTGCACTTTTTAATTAGATATGACACATATGTAAGAAAATAAAAATTGCTGTTCGGTTCAATCATCTGGTTTAGTTTTTAAGCAGAAAATAGTACATTTTCGTGACTAACGTAACGTAAATATTTTCGGTGAAATAACCAAACTAATTAAAATACTTCTCTTATAATGTATGCAAAAAGAACAGTCAATTTTATTGGCCCAACATCTAATCATTTAGAATAAACATAGTTCTTTTCAAAATTTGCAAACATTTTTACATTACACAAGAAAACGTAGACGAATGTTTTTTGCACATGCTAAGCCTTTTCTACAACCTCGCACGTTTCGAACCAGAAGAAAAACACCGAACGAAATTTTTGTAAACTGTTACTGGATTTATGAACTAGAAAGTATGCTGAATGAAAAGATAGCTCACAGTTAAGGCTTTGTGGAAAAAAAATTTTTGAGGTTGAGGTTGACATTTCTATGGAATGGCCCACTACCACTCGCTGAATATAATTTTTTACTACCGTATTACAATTTTTTTCTGTTTAAAACTGACCAAGGATTTTTAAAAATTAAATTATAAAAAAAAACAAATATGAATTATTTAGAAATAATAAAGCTACCACAAGAACAAAATTTGCACTAGCCAAAATTTGGGAAATCAATTATTCAATAATTGATAATACAGTCACATGAAAAGATCAAAGCAGTGAATGTGTCGAAAATAAAAATTATGTACACATTTGGTTTTATAAATTTGCATCTATTCGCATTTTTTGTTTTACAAAATTATTAAGATTTCTTCAGCCACGTAGAGACACATCTCCATGTAGTTTTATCCTAATATAAATAATAGCGGATGATCGAGTAACTCGCGTGTTTCAACAAAACTCGCGCCACGGCATGATAATTTGATAATACGTTTTGGTGATGTTTAACATGCAGGGAAAGACTAAATGGTCAACAATGAACTCTATCTACTGGAGTTTTGATTTAATCCACTGGAGTTGGGTTTAAAACTTCAACTGTCAAAATATCACCAAACAGGTAATTGCTGAGCTAAAATGTAGGAGCAAATTTTCACCCATCATACCTTGACGGGCGATTTTCTAGTAATATTATAACAAACATTCCGTTCACGCTTCTCAAAAGTACTAAACATTATAATTTTTTTAAAAATAAAATTACGTTGTTGGAAACGATTTTTCAGCAGTGCATTAGGTTAGATCTTAAAAGCCGCGACTTTTTTTTCTTCTGTTTTTTGCAGGCCAGTTTGAATAATGCATTAAATTATTTAGAGGTAAATTAACGGAATCAAAGCTTGAAAGATAACCGAAAACAACGATTTCTCGAAACTTAACAAAATGTGTTTACAATTACCGTATAAATTCCAAAATTTTTAAACATTATTGTACACATCGACTTAACTTTTTATTTGAAATAAAAAATGTATCATTAATGCAAAAACTAAGACTTTTGTCTCTACTAGCAGTATACTTTGACTTTCAATAGCTTGTAACAGGAATTGATGTTGGTTTGCACCACTGGTTAACCCTCTGTCTCCCATAAGAGCAATTTTCACATTTTGTTTATATGACCATTTACTGCTCCTAGTACTTTAATTATGTCCTTTATCTGAAAGTTATCCTCCTTACTCTGTTAAATCTTCCAGATTACTTCCAAGATATTCAACAGAAGAAAATTCCAACAATGGAAATAATATCATTGACTCATTTGTAACAAAGTCTTCTAAGATTTTGTTTTTAATTCAATTCAACTCAACACTGATTTTTTGGTGTAATTTCTACTTTAGCAGAAACTTAATTTTACATATCATTCACCACCAACATCAGTCTTTTTGTTGATATACTGACAACTATCCAATGAAGTTAAACACACAAGTCCTAATAAATATTGCAAGTGATTTGAAAATTTATTTGAATTTGATTCAGAAATGTTGAATTATTGATGAAAATTCAAGTAGCGATTTCAGAAACAGATAATTGTAAGAAACTCTGGAAGCTTGCAGTGCAGACATCTGAGCTTTCAAATATAGACAAACTATGAAAAGGTGCATTGGACATAGTCCTTCTCCTTTTGAATTTAATATAAATTGAGTTTTGGATGTTCGGAGCTTGAGGAAATATACGACTTAAGACCATATATGGTAGAATTGCTCCCTGTGACAATAGCTTATAAATGTAATTATACTAAGCTAGACCAACAAAAAAAGATGTTTATAAGTTCCAGAAATTCATTACAATCTTCTTATATTTGGTTTATTTTGTTTTAGGTATTTGTTTGCATAGTCGATGGTCTTTAACGTTATGCTTTCTTCTAGTTTTGCAATAATCTTTAATGAAGTTCCCGGCTCACACTTCACTAAAAAAAAAAACCCTAATAAGTGAAACCTGGGTAAGTTGACCACTCGCGGTGCAGTACTTTGGCGGTCAACTTAGACAGGTGGTCAACTTATAAAGGGCGGTAATACTTTTTTTTTAATTTTTTGTCATTTCTTGTACTATGTATTCATTTTTTGAGGAATTCACCTTTACTCTTTCTGTTCAACTCATTTTCATTGTTTAATATTATTGAAAGTGAAACAATAATTAAAAATACTATTCAAATAATTTTGTTAGTTTCTCCTTGTTCATAACTATATTAGACACTTTAGTTTTAGAAATTCCTTATATGCCAGCTAATATTCTCTGGCTTTTTCCATTTTCAGTTAAATTAAATATTTCATACTTCATCTCAAGTGCAGCTAATTTTCTTTTTGGAGACCAGTTCATAAAGGCAAAATCAAAATGTCCTATCTCTTAATCCCTTGCACCAGAAACATGTAACTTTACTCGTTAGCAAGCCCAGATCTGCGTACCCGCAGTGCGAGAGGCCCGCGTCCTTAAAGGGGCTAACGGCCCTAGAAATTGAAGAAAAAATAGAAAAAAAAAACTAGTACTAAGACTTATTTACTTTACTAAGAGACACTGCTGGCCTGTAGGTATGGGCCCTACATATTTTGTTGCAGGGGAATCAAAATGTATAGATCCGGGCCTTCTCTTTTTAGCACAGTTCCTGTGTTGTCACAACAATTGCAACTGAAAGAAATGACTTTGAACTTTACTACTGACACCTATTTTCATTGAACACAGTACAAAAAGCTTTCTCAAATAGAACAACAAATGAAAAACAAGTTTGGAGAATAAAGAACAGCGTTAAGCTTTATGCTGCTGTTTAGTTAGTAAAATGCTGTTCCGTCATTAAAGCATTAAAAACATACTTGGAAAGCTATGAAAAATAATAATAATAATAATAAATAAATAAATAATAAAATAAAATAATTTGCTGAAGAAAGTTTAAAAAAAAAAAATCAACCAAGTGGTCAACTTACAAAGAGTTTTTTACAATATTCCTAACCAAATTTGGCGAACATTAGTGGTCAAGATAGACAGGTGGTCAAGATAGAGAGGTGGTCAAGTTACAGAGGTTTTCCTTCATTATATGAAATAGGACTAATTCCGTTCCTGACAAAAGCGGTCAACATAGACAGGTGGTCAACTTACAAAGGTGGTCAACTTTACAGGTTTTACTGTATTTTTGAAAACTTTTAAGCAGCGCAATCTTCAGGAGAGGATGTAATTCCTATGCATGCTTTTAAGAATAAACTAATTATCTATACTCTATGATTTGATGTTTGCTAGCACGTGGAAGAAGTTTCTTTAGTTTATTGGGATCAGAGTTTGGACTGGTGCGACTAAAAATCATTGGACAAATGCTGCCATATCAACATTACCAATCTTAAATAGCTTCAGTCTCACTTTTTTCTGTAGGAACTGCGTAAAATTAATAAATTTCTTTCCCAGCAGCTCAATAAATGATCAAGTTCTTCAGTAAGATTATAGATTAATTTTCTATCATAGTTACAATTTATTAAATTTTCTATATTTTTAGCACAATTAAGTGAGCTTTACTGCTACCGCCTAATAATTACATTGTTTGAAAGCAAGTAAGAGCCAAGTCTAGCCTTAAGAATTAAAACCAAGTCTTCAATTCTAATCCAAAATATTCATGATTTCTAAAAACTAAGTTTCAGAAAAAATATTTCGAACATTTTTTAAAGGTAGTTAATGTATTCTGTGATAGCAACACAAAACGATTCATCTGTTTATTTTTTTCCCCTTTTATTTATAGTTTTACGTAGTCTAGTAATGCCTTACATAATTTAAATAGAAAACTGAAGTAGTAATGAATGTATTTTTATGATTTTATCATTAAATTAAATTTCCATGTGTTGTATATATGAATGTATGCATATGCATCAAATATTTCCCCATCGTTGAGCTACCTCTAAATATTGCTAGAACCTAATTGCCAAAACTTGTCTGTTTTTTTTTTATTTCACAACAAAGAACCAAATTAGGGGGTGAAAAGATTTCAAAAATAAGCTCCACCCTGCAGTACAGTGTTATGAAAGGTTATTTGGCTAAGAAAGCTTGGCTAAGGAAGCTTTGGGTTAAGGAAAATTGGTTAAGGAAGTTGGCTGAAAATTTTAGTTAATTATGTTCTGAAAAATATCTAAATTGCACTCTTGTAAAACTGTTACAGCAATTAATCTCATTTGTATTGTTAATAAGTTCTTCCTCATGGCTAATTACTCCACAGTCAAAATACACATACTATAATCTGCCAAATCTTAAAATCAAGTCTCTCTCAGCATTTCTAATTGATTTATATTTACGTGGTACAGAAATGAGGTCATTCTCCGTTCTTTACGATGTACAGTAATAGCATTCGAAAAATTATTGAAAAGCATTATGTTAAAATAAAGGAGAGGAAGAAAAAGGGATCATATTTTTTTTTTTTTTTTTCAAATTTTAAAACACCTACAACCAGTGGGGCCAACGCCAAAAACTGCTGTGATACTCAAACATGTCCCAAAATGTTTGTGATATGCTGGGTAATACCGCACTCTTTACTCCTGAACAAAAAACACCTGATATTAAAATATATATATATATATATATATATATATATATATATATATATATATATATATATATATATATATATATATATATATATATATATATATATCCTTTTCTATCAAGTATTTCTCATTCAAAAATATATGAAGCACTTTTTCATGAAGATCTCAATTCAAAATTTACCACGTTTCCCAACCCCTCCCTTCATTTTGATTTTGAACAGTTCCACTGAGTTTCAAAACTCGGTGTTACCGTCTTTAATATAATGAAAAAAATCTTGAGGGTGCAGCATGTATTTCTTTGTTGCAACCTTTGAGTATGCCATCCTATACCATTGCTATCCTATACCGACTTTTTATTTTCTTTCGTAGTTAAGTTATATTTCTTTCTGTTGCCAACTCTTTTCGGAAATCTTATTTTGCATGGGTATAATTAAACTGCTTTAGACACATTTATATGAGGAAAATAGAATAACTCTACTCTTAAGAATTTTTGACTACTGGAAGGGGCAATATTTATTTTGAAGAAATTTCTTTCCATAATTAGTCCAATTTTTCTTTTCCTTATAAAATGCAAAATATCAAAATATTTTCTTCAGTTAAAAGAATCGAAAAACACTTGAAAAAGGCAGTAATGTACATTTTATTAAGAAAAAGTCGTATTTATGGATTTATCTGCAAATAACGTCCTTAAAAGAAGAAAAAAGATACAATTACTTATGAACTTTTATGGTTGCAAATAACCCAGGCTGTAACTGTAGCCCCCCCCCCCCCCCTCCTTTTTTCCAATAGATTCATAATTTCAATCATTTTTTACAAAGACGGATTCCTCTGATTCTGACAAAGTAAAAGTTTTAATCCTCATGGTATTTTTCTCACTTTTCTCAAATGATATTTATTTTCAACTTGATTAAAATTGCATTAAAATCGAACCACTTCGGGTCCATTTGACCCAAAACGATGTTCAATTTACCACATTGCGAAACTTTTTTGTTGTGGAAGAAAATCCTTTTGTAACTTTTAATCATTTTAAGTCAACTACGATTTGCCAAATTTAAAAATCCGTAACTTAAATATTTTTAAAACTATTAGCACATATACCTGAACCGTGGAATGGGTCAATTTGACCAATAGAATCTTTGCGCACAAATAAAAAAATGCATTTTTATAGAAAGAACTGCTGAAAACTACTTCCTAATCCAGGCACGTCATCTAAAAGACCCCTCTGGTTTTGAAAAATTAATGTAATTGGATAAAGTGGGTGTGGTTTTGCTGCTTTTTGGTATAAATTTGTATCGGGTATAAAACCTTTGACCCCCCCCCCCCCCGCCTCGAAATGTTCGAAATGACGGGCCTGTCCTCATCTTCGCATTCTTGATAATGGATTCCACCAGAAGTCAAAGTAATTATAATTGGTATGAAACACAAACTACTATTGTATGCAATTGAAAAACTAGTGAAGAGTTCGAAGACATTTTGAAGTAACCGTAAAGCGGGGCTAATTGAGCCTCCAGGGGCTACCTGAACGCATGAGAAAAAGTGTTTAAAATCCTTCCTGATCCTTATAACTCAATGTATAGAATTAAAAAAAAACTTTATCCATGACAGGTAGCAGTACTAGGTAGAGGCTGGATTATGAAACAAAGTTTCTGCTATTCCTAGCTTTTTCTGATTGAGGTTATGATAGCAAGTTGTCTAAACAGTTGTTTTTTTTGTGTCTGCAAACTTTCACATCTAAGTTCATGGAAACATCTGGTATCATCAAGGTCAAGATAGTTTTATGTTTGCATTCTATTTCTTAATAAAATAACAGTGTTTTAAGGTTATAGCTATATAATTAATAACAGTAACTAATATAAGTTAGTAAAAGTGCACTGGTTGCCTTAAAATGGGGCTACTTGAATCCAGCGTTCAAACAACCTCAAACCACATTTCGTCACTAAATTATGTAAGTAAGGTTTGTAATCTTTTAAAATAAAGAGGTTAGTTACTATTTATACCCGTTTTTTTTTTGCAAATCTAAGGATAAAAAGGGTCCGAAAGTAAAAGAGAACCCTTTGAAGTAGGAAATAATGCTGATTATTAAGAGGAAAAATTACAATTGTGTCCAGCTTCAATTAATTCCGGAGAAATGTCTTAGAGAATGGCATCAGCCCATTTTGACTTCAGTACATCAACTCTTGAAAGGAAATTAAAATATCTTTCGCAAAACAAGCCTGGGCATCCTGTAGTGTTTGGTAGCTTGGAAGAGCAGTTATTAAAAAATATCAGAGAAAACAAAATCATCCAAGCCAGTCAATTGAGAGGTTTTCATTCTTTGTAACGTTTAAATAAAGAGCATTTCAATTAATTTTAGCTGTAGTTGGATATTGTTTCTATTTGAGAAATTATGTTTGCCTAAAAATATGTTTTTTATGTAAATGTTGATTTTATATTAACTTATATAAATAATTTGCGATTTATATAAATAGTTTGCTCACTAGAATATACGTTTTGAGTTTATTTTTCAAAATCATTGGTCTTTCTTGATACCACCACCTGTTTTATAGCTTTTTCTAATGGATTTGCTGAGTGGACCAAGTAGCCCCAGCACGAGGCTATTTGAACCCAATTTTCAAAAATAGAAAAAAAATATCGAGTTAAAATTGTTGTTTAAAAAAGGCTTAAAGTGGTAGCAGAACGTCTGAAAGTGGTAAAAACAAGGTTATCAGTTCAGATTATGGGTTTAACAAAGCATTCAGTGTAAAACCTCGCAAAAAATATGAAATTTCGGGTCCAAGTAGCCCCACTTTACGGTACTTTTGTTCTCTCTTTCTCTCTCTCTCTCTCTCTCTCTCTCTCTCTATATATATATATATATATATATATATATATATATATATATATATATATATATATATATATATATATATATATATATATATATATATATATATATATATATCATTTAAAGTCCCACTCGTAAGTGGCACACTAGCAAGTGTATGAAACAAAAACAACAAGAAACATATAAGAATAATAACAGTATAAATTGAAAAACTATGCGAAGTTGAACAATATGAACTTCAGAATTTTAGAATGGGCAGTAACTGCTACGTTATCAAAGAGCTGGAGCAGTTGGCATAATATATCTCTATAGAAACCTGCAAATTAATATATTATGCCAACTGATCCAACTCTTTGATAACGTAGCAGTTACTGCCCATTCTAAAATTCTAAAGTTCATATTGTTCAACTTCGCATAGTTTTTCAATTTATACTGTTATTATTATTATATATTTCTTGTTGTTTTTGTTTCATACACTTGCTAGTGTGCCACTTAGGAGTGAGACTTTAAATGAGATATATATAATATACATTTAACACTTTAGCTGCATTTGCGCTGTCTAAATGTATAATATTTTATTTTAAGTTCTAAGAATATTATATATATATATATATGTATATATATATATATATATATATATATATATATATATATATATATATATATATATATATATATATATAGAACAATTATGTCATCATTGTCTTACATGAATATGCCAATAAGTACGCTCATTTCTTTCTTACTGAAAAAAGCGTTCCTTGTAACGCCGAAACACGTGTCTGCAGTAACCTGAAATTTGCATTTTGACGTTTATATTTCCAATTTTACTATTCCTTACGTATTTCCATATGAATTCTTCGATCAAGTTTTCTAGCAACTGAAGGACTATTGTTGATATAATTGAGCTTAATATGTGGTGTTGGGTCTCTAATTTCTATCGAAATATCACTTTGATTTTCTTCCTCTATAGTTAGTATCTATTTGAGAGACATTTAAAAATAAGACTCCCCCCCCCCCCCTTCTTCCCCAACTTTATAATTTAGACATTATTTTAAAGAATCAAAACGCCGCTGTCTTAACTGTTCATGAAACTTTTGAATATGAAAAACAGTTATCAAAAAATGATTCGAAATGTGCTCATTGCTATACGGATGGTAATTATCTTATAAAAAATATATTTTTCCTATAAAATATACACATTTGCAAGGACATTTTCAAAAGGAAACGGCAATAACCTTTAAAGTCAAATTATAAAGTTGGAGAAGAAGGGGGTGGGGGCTAATTTTTAAATGTCTCTCAAATAGATACTAACTATGGAGGAAGAAAATCAAAGTGTTATTTCGATAGAAATTAGAGACCCAACACCACATAATAAGCGCAATTATATCAACAATAGTCCTTCAGTTGCTTGAAAACTTGATCGAAGAATTCATACGGAAAAACGTAAGGAATAGTAAAATAGGAAATATCAACGTCGAAAAGCAAATTGCAGGTTACTGCAGACACGTGTTTCGGCGTTACAAGGAACGCTTTTTTCAGTAAGAAAGAAATGAGCATACTTATTGGCATATTCATGTAAGACAATGAATTATAACATTAGAAGAAAAGTATGCTTAAAAATCATATTTATATACACGTCGAATAGGTCGTGAAAAAAGGACTTGAATTGGATAACTCGCGGTCAAATTACTGGGAACTATCTGTTCTTCCATAATAAAATGTCGAGAGACCAAGTCCTTGAAATGTGAGATTTTTACACTTCGATACGCAATCGTTGCAGGTTTTATGTAATATGTATTACACCTTGCTGTATTCAATGTCTGGGTTTTACGTATTGAAGTAAATGGATTTAGTTGGTTAAAATTCATTCAAAATTTAGATGTAAGAAAATGACGCGTAAAGTTCGTTCTCTCTCGACCAAAAAAAAAAAAAAAAAAGTTGACCGAAATAGAGTGCAAACAAAAATGAAGGACAACAGCAAGTCAAACGTAGAAAATGCAGAACACTCATTTATTAAGTTTTATACGCAATGCATCTAGTAAGTTGAATTATAAATATAGTCAGTAAAACTATGAAAGATATGGGGGCTATGGGGGGGGGGAAGATAACGGCCCTAGAAAGAAAGAAGTATACAATTTTGTGAGGTAATTCAGGATCTAGGTGAGTGTCGCGTGCTCCATTACTCACTTTTTCACAACATTAATGTGAGAGCTAACGCTGCTTTTTAATATTCATGATGCAAAATTGAATTAATATTTGTTTATTTTATTTTTCTTTTAGCGGTATACCCTCACGCCCCTTTGAAATTCTTCTACGCACCCTTTGGATGCACCTCTTCCCTCCCCCCCCCCCCCAGATTGAGAACAACCGGTAAAGAATAGCACTTGTCTTAGAAGCATTTAAGAAAAGGTTTCTTGGATCTTCGAAACTCGTGCACGCTTTTTTTTTTTTTTTCATTTCAATTAAATTGTCTTTAACGTTGAATACAGTATATCTCTAATAACAAGGCGTTTGGTCTTGGAAGAGTATTTCTGCCCGGGGGAGTTTCTTCTTTTAGAGAATCTGCGCTCTGTAGTCGATTATTTTAAAGTTGAAATGTTGAAAGTTATACCATAATACTGGAAGCAATTAGCAGAAAATTAATGCAGTAAAAACTGCCCGTAGCTGTAATATTATGTAAAAGACGTGCCACTTTATAAAAAAACTGGTTCATTGAAAAAAAAAACGAACTTTTTGTTTTAAAAAGCAGACAAAATGAAAATGAAAAATCTACTTAAATAAGTTCATTTGAACATCTTTCGCACAAGAAAATCTTAGGTTAGATATGACTTAAAAAATAATCGTTTATAAAGTTGCGCAACGGTTATAGTATCTAAGGGTTTAAATATAAATAATGCTGCAATGTATGCAGAAATAAAAAGAAAAAAAAAACAGGTGCAAAGAATTTCCGATTCGAAAGACATCACCAAAGAAAGAAAGAAAAAGAAAGAAAGAAAGTGAAACCACACAGTACTGCATTTTTAACGTGATAAGAAAGCAGATGAGATTATAAATATATAAATTATCATAGACACTACGTAAGCCGCAAACTACTAATCACTAAGTGAATAAAACTCTATGCCAAAGTGAAACATTATAAACAATCTCGATCGCTTAAAAAATAGCTAAATAGTTTGGTTTTGAATGAATAAATATTTTATAAAAAATAAAATAAATATTTTGTTTCTTTGAGTCTAACAAAGGTGAGTCACAATATTTAAACAAAATCATAATTGATTTGAAAAAAAAAAAGAGATACAAAAAAAGGAGGAGGGAGAAAGAATGAAAGAAAACGAAATAAATTATTGGGTTGTTTCCGAAATTTGAAAAGTATTTTTTCTGCAAGAGCATGCTAAAAAACATAAGATTTGACCACTTTTTAAATAATTTGACAAAGTTAATATTTTTTAAAATATACTTTAATTGGTTCAATTTCATTTTCTTCGCTTCTGCACATGACATCACAAATGATGGAATGCAATTCACCGATGCCATTAGAGCAGAGCGCAATATTTAACTAGCATCTTTACTCACATGTACTTGAAACGGTATGGTTGATAGCAAGAGTAGAGCGCAGTATTCAATTCGCTTCTGAATTATCATAACCTGGAAACGCGGTAGACAGCAAGCGTAAGCATTCTGTGCCAGCGGAGATGCGCCAAAGTACATAATTGTGACGTCATAAAAAACCACGCCTATTTTCAAAATTGGACTGTTTAAAAAAAAAATAGTTAAAAATTAAGCGGTGGGAAATTGAAAGTTTTTTCTCTCTCCATGTTACATGTTTTTTTTTTTTTTTTTTTTTGCATATTCTATTAATTTCAGTGACTAAAAGTAATACTTTTGACTGAAGAAAACAACCCTATTAAAGTAAAGATAAAGATTAAAGTTATTTCAAAATGTTAAAAATTAGCTTTATAAATATTTTAAGAAAATATGTAAGACATTTTTAAAACCATCTTATAAATATTTAATTATTTAATTTAAACCATGTGTCTGGTTTAACTTATTAAGGGTTTTTCTTCAATCTCTTTCTCAAAGCATTAAATAATTTAATTTGTTTACATGAGGCCAGACTCATTAAAAAAAGGAAGCAAAAAAAAAAAAAAGAGAAAATAATAATGATAATCCAGTTTTCCAGTAAAAAAAAAAAAAAAAAAGTCGCCATTAAAATGTCGCATTTCCATCTGAGGGAAAGAACGCGGAACGCGCAACAGTTTCGGAATCGTTTCACGCTCATTCTCAAATCCATACCTTCCTTACTACACTCCCAACAAGAAGAGAGCAGAAATCTTCCCCCCTCCCCCATTAAGCCTTCAGCCCACTCGCCTGGGGGACGATCTAGGCTAGGAAATCTTTCCACTACCGAGAAAAGGTGACATCCCGCGATCCGCGCAGGCAGTTTTCCCCGCCCAAAAATAATGCCTCCTAATAAAGGATACACCATTCCGGCGACAAAACATTCTCCATACAGAAGATAAGGGGTCGGCTAAGATTATAATTTGTTACTCAGAAACAAGTAGTAGTTCGATGATTTAAAAAAGGTGGGGGGTGGGGGGTGCTTATAAACTACTTTTGATTATAACCATCCAGTGTGTAATAAAAAGTACTTTTAAAACTATGATTTTATTACTTTTAATACATGAGACATTTAGTAGACAATTTTTAATCAGCTCTATTTATGAATATACTTTATAATCCAATGTTAGAAGCAGCCCCCCCACCTCGCACGCACACACACACACACACACACACAAGAGAACAGAGTTTGACGGAAGAATGAACGATGTTATGAATATTATTTGAGTATAACCTATTGTTCAATGCCAATCCTATTATTAATTAAATTTTAGAAATAAACTTCTAAAACTGGACGTTATGTCCTAGCTGTCCAAAAATGTGGACGTTCTGTCCCTGGACCTTTTGTCCGTCGGACATTGTGTCCGTTGGACGTTATGTCCGCTGGACATTATGTCCGTCGGACGTTATGTCCCTCGGATGTTTTGTCCGTTGGACGTTTTGGTCATGGACGTTATGTCCATGGACGTTTTGGATTTGGACGTTATGTCCGGCATTCCGGGAAATTGGCACTTACTTTGATAATTGAACATTTAAAATTCAGCATATTTATTCGACTTATTATAAATTATCTTGTGAGTTATTCTTGAGGAATTTTTCTTGATTAAAAGAACTATATGATGCGGTCTGCGGCCGCCCCTTGCTTTGGCCGCCCTTTTGCAGTGCACACGCTGCACACCTACTAGGATCGGCCCTGTATATATATATATATATATATATATATATATATATATATATATATATATATATATATATCAGGCTTGGAGTAATCGCCGATTACGTAATCGTAATCTGCGTAATCGATTACATTTTTGTGTAATTGTAATCATAATCATAATCTGTCAATGGGACACTCGTAATCTTGTAATCGTAATTTTAATCAAGTGTTTCTTGCATAATCGTAATTGTAATCTAAGTTTAGATAATCGTAATTTTGTTCCATAATCGTGTAATCCCGACTTGCTGAAAGTGAAAACTTTCAAGTTGCGTTTCTACAATGCTATGCAGACGATGGGATCTGGACTGAGGAAAAGATAAGACTTCAATAGAAACGTACCAAGGACTAGACAGCAGAGCCTTTAGGCCCCAGGCCCTGCTGTTAAAAGGGTTCGTTGGCGAAGGGTCATAAACATGCCGCATCTTAGTCTGCCCTGTAGGTGTCATTGACAGGAACGCGTCCCCAAGTTGGATTGGGGGGATTTTCATCTGTGAATGACAGACAAACAAGCGGAGCTACCGCCTCGGAAAGAGAACAATATCAACAGTGCTGTACGAACACATGTTTTCGTTTCGACAAAGTTCTAAAAAAAAAAACAATTTTATTCCTTTGGTGGTTTTTTTTTTTTTTACTTTCATTGGCGGAAGAGGAGGAATTTTGTCAAAAAGAAGAGCGAATTTGGATTTGCACTTCAGTGCTCATTCACACGCACTATCTTAGCTGTTCTTTGATTTTTGTGATGACATCACTCTGGTAAGTGATTTTTCAAAATATTTTCACAGCTAATTTAATCTTAAATTTATGCTTTATATTTCAATGCTGATACTTTTTAATAGGTATACTAGCTGCGTGCCCGGCGTTGCACGGGCTACCTAAAAAATGTAAGAGCAGTCCAGTTGATGCTTTTGTAGTACACTGACACTAGTTTCTAACGCGTTAAGGAATAAATAAATGCGCGTAAAGCAAGGTTTGCAAAACACCAGTAAAACATATTTTTGCCAAAAACACCTCATCAACGTTAATAATCGTTATCAATGATACAAGTTATGAGTACATTTTCAGTCAGCACAAAAGGGGAAAATATATGCATTATCAACTATAATCTTTACTCACGTTAAACTGAATTACATCTGATAGACTATATCGGAAATATTTATGCACAATAACAATCCGCTTTTTACATAAAATAGTCTACTACCCGGCGTTGCCCGGGTGTTTATTAATGCAACATACCACTCGGATAAATATTTGGATGGATTCTATCCACATGGTCGTACAAGAATTACATCAATCCGTTTTCCAGGTACAAACCCTCAAAGAACTCAAATAACTTGTAAATCACTCATTTACTTTACGACGTGCACGGTCCTCCTCGAAAATGAAAGTTATGTCATGTGACGCGTATTTAACAATCAGGCTTGAACAAAAAAAAAAAAAAAAAACAGCAAAATTTTGCTGCAGATTACGGCAAAATAATCGAAAAGTAAACAACTTAAACACCCTGATTACAGGAAAAGCCTTAAAACAAAAGCCTAAGTTTATTTCTTTATATTCGAGAAAAAGAAATGGCAACAGATCTTTCATCTCAATGATTTTCTTCACGCTGTAAATTTTAATAAAAGCGTTCATCCGGAAAGTTGAGTTGAAGCACTGAATAATAATTTGAATGGAGGAAAGCCTTCGAAAAATATGGATTTTATTTTGAAATCTAAGAGTCATAATTAATAATTTTTAATTGATATCTCCGCTAATTATTATCGGAGGATTATGTTAAATAGCCAAACATGAAGACGGGAAGATGACGAATCCATCGATACCTGGTTCGATGGTCAGTTCACTGTCGTTCGGGAGAAGAAGCTTGGACATAGATAGATAGATAGATAGATAGATACTCAGATTTTATATGTATAAGATAAGAGAAAAAAGTTTGCATTTAAAGATTTTAAAAACATTTGTTTTTGAAACTGAGATATAAAAATATCATAAAAATGCTTATGCATGTGGGGGGAAAATAATGAATGGAAATCATAGCAAAACTTATTATACTCATTTTTACTTTTTAAAGTGCTTTCCAATTATATTGCTTTAAGAGTCTTCAAGTACCATCTTGAGGACCTCCTTACCAAAAATTTGCAATCCTCTAATACGACAGTAAAAAAGCTGTTGTCAGCACTAACTTCTAGAATGAGACACTATGAAGAATCGGAAGCATTTCAAGTGGTTTCATTTTTAGACCCAAGGCTCAAATGCAACTGGTACGATTCAAGCACAAAAAATAAAATAAAAGAAATTATCACGGAAGAAATAATGTCTAACAAAGACTGTCATAACATTTGCACTGAATCAGAAGATAAGGACACAAAAGATGTGTCACCAAAACAGCCTGCAAAAAAAAAAAGGGGGAAATTGTTCGCATTTTTAGAAAAACCAGCCAGCACTTACAAAAATAATAATTCCTTAATACAGGAGAAAATCGAAAGTGAAATAAATGCGTATGAAACTAGCGTACCAAATGGGCATAATATTGATCCCCTAGAATACTGGGGATCCAATATTCATGTATACCTGTATGTATACTGAGCAAAAATTGCTCCCAAGTACTTGTCAATTTGTGCATCATCTGCACCTGTTGAGCGGTTATTCAGTATTGCCTGAAAGTTTTATACCTCACAGAGAATGAGGATGAAACATGATACATTTAAAGCATTGGTATCATTAAATGCAATAAAAAATTGTCTTGATTGCAAGTATTTATTTTGAACATTTATTTTCCTATCAGTTATTTATACTATTTGAATATATTTTAATACTATGCATGTTTTGCAAAATTAAATACATATATATTTTTTTTTTCAAAAAATAGCTTGAATTAAATAATATTATAGCAAATTGTAGAGAATAGAGTGTTGAAATATAGTGCATAAATTTTATAAACGGTATTGGTTGTATGAAAAATAATAATGAAAATTTAAATCATGTACAAAATGCATTATAATGTGGCAAGTCATTTGGATATGGGACACCTAATTACCTGTGCAGGATATATGGCCAAAATAGTTATGTAGCATTTAAAAGCACAATCAAAAATCATAATTTTTTAACTATGACATTGTTGCCGCAAAATAATAATGAGAATAATATAGTATATGTGTGCATGCATTTTCTTCTCACGAGTCTGTAATCGTAATCAAAATCGTAATCGGCACATCGTAATTGTAATCGATTACATTTTTAACATAATCTAATCGTTGCTGTAATCGTAATTACGTTTTGGCAGAGGATTATAATCGTAATCATAATTGTAATCTCCTATTTTTCGAGCTGGTAATCATAATCGTAATCGATTACATTTTCTCGTAATCAACTCCAAGCCTGATATATATATATATATATATATATATATATATATATATATATATATATATATATATATATATATATATATATATATATATATATATATATATATGTAAAGAATATGTGTGTTATATGTATGTTCCCTATACAAATCCACACTTTTCGTCGGATCTGGACCAAATTTGGTCGGAAGGTACTTGGGCACCAGAGTAGGAAGGTAGGGGGTTGAAAAAGGAACTAGGCATCAAGGACGGTCAAATGAAAACAATTAGCAATCGTGATTGCTCAAAAAATGCCAAATGTGTCGCAAAGTTGGCGACAAAACTTGGTGACCAAAAGCTTGGCGAAAAATTGCCAAATGTTTTCATAAATTATAACACTACTTGAGTTTGCATTGAATTAACATTGATTCCCTCCCCCCCCCCCAAAAAAAAAGGTGTAAATGACCGCTTTCGGAACATCTGAATGAAACCAAAATGGGAGGTGCACAACTAGACCCCACTAGGAGTCTACGTACCAAATTTCAACTTTCTAGGACATACCGTTCTTGAGTTATGTGACATACATACGCACTTACGAACATACGGACGTCACGAGAAAAGTCGTTGTAATTAACTCGGGGAATGTCAAAATGGATATTTCGGGTGTTTATAGGCACTTATTCGTGTGTGGTTGGGTTGGAAAAAAAAACTCAATATTCATTTGTGGGTGAACAAAATGGAAATTAAGTCCGAATTTTGAGATAATTTTTTTTCGTGAATACAATACTTCCTTTTTTTGTAAGTAAAAAGGCTTTAAAAATCACCAGGAAAAAATTAAAAATCACTGCTAAGCCTAATGGAACAGAAATTTTAAATCGGAAAATTATCGTTTGCGCGATCTCATTTTAAAGTAGCGTTTAGAAGGTTGCCAGTTTTTTTTCTCGGTTGTGACTAAATAAAATTTTGTTTTCGGTTAGAGGTAAAATTTTCTACTTTTGATTATTATTTGGCGATTTTTCTTTCTTTTTTTTTTCAGGATTTTAGTTGTATTTATAGAGGGTTGCGTTTAATTTTTTCGGGAACTTTTGACTTGCCGTTTTCTTTCTTTGAGAATGATTATTTCCACACAAAAAAATTGCAGATATTCCTGTGAGAGGGGGCACCAAATTTTGCCAGGGCCTGGGCATCACTTTGGGCTGAGCGGGCCCTATAGGATACTGGATATAATGAAAAGTTCTTTTTTTTCCTTCTTTGGTTGGAGAGATTCCCCCCATTTGGAACATTTTTGATTGGTAGTGAAAGGCGCCTTTTTGACTCTGGCGCCGTAGTGCACCTCACAACCTCGCACATAAGGACGGCGCGGCCATGGATCTACTATCTTAATTCCCAATGGTTTTTTCGAACTCTTTTAATGTTTCATTTAAACGAAGGTTTTTTTTTTTTTTTTTTTGTTTTTACAATATCAATTTATCAGTCATTATAACTGTGAAAAAAAAAAAGGAAAGATGGAGACTGCGAACAAGAAAGTTCACTATGGTAATACTGTCATCAGCCAGTATCTATCTTTTTCCCAGATAATTGTTTTTTTAAATTTTCATATTATTTTGTGTTCCTCCTATACTCAAGATGGAAAGGGATCACATTTTGATTAATCCAATTATTTATATATATGTATATATATATATATATATATATATATATATATATATATATATATATATATATATATATATTCAATTTCATGCATTTTTTCCTCCCCTGTGACTTTAGAGCCACAGGTAGGAAAGTATTTTTTCTAAGAATCAATGAAGTCATGACGAATGCAGCACCTCGTATCAAAATGCTTCTCCTTTGAAGATTGTACATATTTCAAGAATTATCATTACTTTTATTTTCGTCTTGATCATTTGCGCATGCTCACAATCAAAGAACTCTATTCACAATTTACAATGCATTTTCCGAACTCTTTTGATGTTACATAAAGTCGATTTTTGCAAAGCGAATTTGTCTATCTTCGCAACTGCTTGAAAAAGAAATAAGACTGCGAACAAGGAAAGTTGAGTGTGGTAATACAGCCATCAGCAAGTAATTTAGTACCTCACAACCTTTTTTCTCCGATCAATGTTTTTGGAATTTTCATATTATTTTGTTTTCCTCCAATACTCAAGGTGGAACAGGATCATATTTGATTCATTCAATTTCATGTATAAAGTGATGCTTTTCCGCCAGATAGCTATTTAAAATCCCAAGTGGAAGTTTTTTTTCCAAGAAACAACAAAGCAATGACGCCTACAGCACTTCATATCAAAATAATTCTCGATAGTACAAGAAGTATCATTAGTTGAACTTTCGTCTTGATCATTTGCGCATGCTCACAAATCAAAGAGCTCTATTCACAATTTACAATGCATTTTCCGAACTCTTTTCAGGTTACATAAAGTTTATTTTTGCAATGCAAATTTGTCAATCATCGTGACTGCATGAAAAAGAAATGAGACTGCGAACATGAAAGCTCAGTACGGTGATACTATCATCAGCAAGTATGATTTAGTACATCAACAGGGGCGGATCCAGAAATTTTTGCAAGGGGGGTCAAGTTTCAATGGATATCGTTATTATTCCTACGTAAAAAAGTAGCAGTTAATCAGGGTTGCCCATTATTCCATGCAGGAGAGGCGTACCGCCTCATATGCTACGGAGTACTTCCCCCCCCCCCCCAAGTCAAAACCCATTCAAATTACCTACCCTCCCCCTAAATTTTCAATGCCACAGCCTGAGCCATGGATCATATTCCCTCAAACTTTCATCAAAAGTCACATTTCTTTCGGCAGATATGCTGGTCATGTCACCATAAGCTTTGATTATATGAGATAACGTCTATAAATAGTAGGAAAAAGCACACATGACACGCACAACATGTGGTTTGAGGGGGAGGAGAACTGGGAAAAAAGTTAAGCTCATTAGAGAAATTTGCGCTTTTGAAAATGAACAAAGAAATCAAAATAGCAATACCTCAGTAAACAAATCCAGTCAATTCTTTGAATTATGACGCGCTAAAAAGAACTACCTTACAGAACCGAGCAAAAAAAAAAAAAAAAAAATGTTGACATTGATTCCATGTATTATTTTTTCGGATGTAAAAAATTGAAGTTTAATAATAATCATAATGACATTCTTCCCACAGAGGGTGAGCTGACCCTTTGACCCTCCCCTGAATCCGCCCTTGTACCTCACAACCTTTTTTCTCCGATCATTTTTTTTTTTTAAATTTTCATATTATTTTGTTTGCCTCCAACACTCAACATGGAACAGGATCATATTCGGTTCCTTCAATTTTATGAATAAATTGGTGCTTTTTTTTCCGCCCAAATGGCTCTTTAAAACCCCAATTGAAAGTATATTTTTTCAAAGAATCAAGAAAGCAATACGAATTTTGCAGGGCGAATTTGTCAATCATCGTGACTGCATGAAAAAGAAATGAGACTACGAACAAGAAAGTTCAGTGTGGTGATACTATCACAGTAATTTAGGGCTACAGTACTCTTTCCTCGCTCTTTTTTTTTTTTTTTTTTGAATTTTCATATTTTGTTTGCCTCCAATACTCAAGATGGAACAAGATCATATTTGCTTCATTCAATTTCATGTATAAAGTAGGACTCGACCGATGCATCGGCGCCGATGGTTCAATAATTTAGCCATCGGCATCGGCAGCCGATGCTAACTTGGAGGAAACATCGGCCCATCGGCCTTAAAAAACATCGAAAAGCCGATGGAATTGGCCGATGTTTTCGAAAAAAAGGACCTTCGCTGTTTTACTTTTTAATACAAAGTAAAGGGAGTTATTACTTTCATATAAAATTTTTTACTTGAATTTCAGTATGAATTTCTATTTTAGTCACCCCTGAAAGAATTTTTAATACTGCATTAAGGTACATACAAGTTAATTATTGCGTTGTTTTTTGCGGCTGGATGTGCGTAAGTATCTCTCATAAGTTATAACTCAAAAATGGTAACCTGTTGAAGGTTAAAATTTCGTATGTGGGGTCTGCGTACGTTCCAGTTGTGCTATTCCCTTTTTGTTTTCAATCAGGTGTTCTAAAAGGCCTATTTACTCATTTTTTGTGGCTATCAATTACTTATTTCAATGCAAAACTTTATTGCATCTGAGACTGATCATTTGGGGATACATTGCCGAATTGGAGACCTACTTGGAAACAAATATGAGATGGCGAAACCGATTTTTGTGATTTTGTTAGATTCCCGTTGAACCGGCGGTAATTTTTAATTTTTCGATTTTTTTTTTTGCCATCGGCCATCGACATCGGCCATCGGCCATTTTGAGAAAAACAATCGGACATCGGCCATCTTTAAACAATCGGCCAACAATCGGCATCGGCCCATCGGCCAAAAATTGTCATTGGTCGAGCCATAGTATAAAGTGATGCTTTTTTCCACCCAAATGGCTCTTTAAAACACTAATTGAAAGTATTTTTTCAAAGAATCCAGAAAGCAATGACGCCAGCAGCACTTCATATCAAAAACATTCTCGATATTTCAAGAAGTATCATTAGTTGAACTTTCGTCTTGGTCATTTGCGCTTGCTCACAATCAAAGAACTCTATTCACAATTTACAATGCATTTTCCGAAATCTTTTCATGTTACATAAAGTTTATTTTTGCAATCCGAATTTGTCAATCATCGTGACTGCATGAAAAGAAATGAGACTGCGAACAAGAAAGTTCAGTATGGTGATACTGTCACAGTAATTTAGGGCCACAGTACTCTTTTTCCTTGCTCTTTTTTTTTTTTTTTTTTTTTGAATTTTCATATTATTTTGTTTGCATCCAATACTCAAGATGGAACGATATCAATTCATTTGATTTCATGTATAATTTTTTCTCACCTTTTGCACTTTGTTTCCCCACTTTGGATAAACAAGTCTTCTCGTTTGCGTACAGCAAATGAGACTGGGAACAAGAAAGTTCCTCATAGTGATAATTAATTCGGCACATAAATTGAGTGCCTCACTGTCTCTCCTTTCGAATAATGCTTATTTAATATTGTGTCTTTTGCAATCGTATTTTTTTTCCCTATAATTCTCGAGATTGAACATGATCATACATTTGATTCATTGAATCGATGCATTTTTTTTTTTTTTTTTTTTTGTCATATGACAGTTTTGAACTCTAAACGAAAATCTTTTTCGAAAATATTGACAAAACCATGCTCCTTCCTTTTTTTTTAGGAATTTTTTTTTCTCGTTTCATGATTGATGGCAATCTTTTTACAATAGCGTAGTTGTTGGTACACGTAAATATTTTTCGAGACGCTTTCATGATAGATAACGTTTTTCATTTGTATACTGTGCTACTCATATTGTTTCACGCCACTCTATTTCCATAAGGAGTTTTATTAATTTCCTACTATGTGAACAAAATGTTTAAATAACAGAGAGTGTCAAACTGAAAGAAAAAAACATTCTTTGCCTAAAAATCAAGAAATCAAATTTTTATGATACGGAAATTCCTAAATACCACTTGCTGACTATTTTAAACCACTGTACGCTTTCTTACACTTTATTCATTTTTTCGAAGTATATTTAAACCATTAGAATTCAATTACTTACGTTTTATTATATGCATTGGTAAAATTTGTGAACATATAATCTTTATTCTTTTAACAATACGCTCAATGAATCGAAATTATCTTAAAATGTTGATGAATAGGCACATCGACGAAAGTTTGAATTGAAGTAGGCTTTTATCCAAGAAAAACAACAGTAAAATTCCCAATTTGCATTCAGAGCGTGATAAAGGGCTTTTGTACGCAGTAACATGGCTTTTCTCAGATTTAAATCAAGCGTTGATTCTGCATGCAACTGTCAAAAATACTAAGCTCTGCAATAATTTGCTTTTAGTGTTACTGAGAGGTGTCATTTCATTCTAATTATTTAGTACACGTGTATAAATAATGAAAACCTTAGTGGGTATTTATCAGTGGCGCACACAAGGGTCCAGGGAGTCAGGACGCCTCCCATAGGTCTTGCTTTCCCCCCAATTGATTACGATTCTATATTTTGTGCGTGTGAAATAATTTCAAACAAAGGTAACAATAACTTCTATTTTAATAAGTGAAAAAATAAAACCCTCGCGTTAAGAGATTTTTAAAAATATTGTGCACTTAGCCTATGAGAAGAAGAATGGGGATTATAAATGAATACACAGTAATAACTATGTTTTTAGTTTTGTGATTACAAATTGAAATGAGATCCTTTGAACTTGAATTCATTTTTTAATTATGAGGAAAATAAAAGCGTAAATCATTTAACTTCTGGTTATTTCTTTACTTAATGCTAATTATTTATTCATTAGCTTACTTTTTTTACTGTTTTTTGTTCTCGGGAATCGATAAAATCAAGTCAATATGTTTGACGGCGTAATAATGGAATGAGACTTTCGACCTTGGACCCTCCCTTTAAAAAATTCCTGTGACCCACTGGTAATATGGTATCCTTCTGATCACTAACAAGACAACAGCATTTTTTTTCTCTTCCTGTTTTCTATCGTGCCAACATGCAGATTCGTCAGTTTCTTTCTTTCCTCTTTTGATGCGCAGGAAATTCATAGACAAAACAAAAGCATAATTTTCTAATTAAAAACAGCACAGAAAATCCTTGTACAGGGCGTGAGTGTTTTCGAAAGATTTTCTCTTTATGCTTTTTTTATTAATTGTAACATTCATCAAACTAGCAATCAGCAAACCTAACTACACAACTACCAAATGTTTTTATTTTATGCTCACACCGACATCCGCAGAAATTCTTCGACATTTTTCTACGATTGTTTTGCTTTTCTTTTCAAGAATAGTTTCAAAAATTTCTGTAAAAAGCAAAGCAATCTTTTATCGATAAAGTTATAAAGATCATCAGTGTTCCGCTCGCCCCTTCCCCCTCAATTATATATTGAAAAATACATAAGTTAATGAACTGAACGAATAAATATAAAACAAATAAAAAAAATGAAGATTATGCCGCCCATGAATTGCAAAACAAATACAGAATTCGATTCGAAGAATAAATGTAAAGAATTGTCCCGCGATTCCAAAGTTTTCAAGTAAAAGTGAGAAGGGTGGTAGAATAGAATAGGAGAATTGGATTCTTTTTTTTTCATCCTCATACTCGTGAGTTCTTTCCGCTACGCCGATCTGTTGTCGTGGTGGGAAACAGGCCGGAGGGGGGGGGACATGTTTTGGAACTAGCTCTCTGCCCTCGTCCGACCGCGAAGGAGTACCGATGGGGACAGCTTAGATTTACGACTGTCCTTTCAACAACTCAATGATTGACGTTGTCCATCATGAAATCTGACCAATTAGCAGTGCAAAAAAAATCGAGTTAGACCCTCCCAGATACACCCCCTGTGTTGCCACAGATTTCGTGTTTTCGTCGAATCTGATTTTACGGAGAGGTTTAGAAGAGCCTTAAGGCTGCTCTTCAGTGGGGAAGAAAAACGATCTCGCTTGAAAATGGGCCTTTTCTTTAAACGAAAGCAGTGTACATCAGTGAAATGATTGACACTTCAACAACCAATAGAACGAACGGTGACCGATGAAAGTGTGGATCATGTGACCTGTCACATTTTGCAGGGGGACAGACCGGACACTCCCCCTGCTGTGCAAGTCAAGGGAGGTATAGCTGTCGGGGAAATGAAACCGCAGCTTTTTACAGACCCTTCCAAGGAAATTCTAGTTCTTTCCCTCTTGAGTCTTGACTACATAGGTAAAAGAAAAATAACTCAATGTAAAAGGCGCGGCATTTTACATTGCCGCGCATTTTGCAATCCTACTTGTGATATTAATTTATTTGTATTCGCACTAAAAATTAATTTTGAAACGAAGATTTTTTCCCCTATTAATACGGTTTCAGATCTCATCTAGGAAAAATTAACGAATGAATGAATATTTGCAATAAATAAATTCATAAATTCGTTTTATTTTTAGAAAAATGTTCGTTATTGAAAATTGATGATTTCAAAAAAGGAAGGAAAAAAAAAGATAACCTGCATGACCACACTGAATTTTAACGAAATGAACTCTAAATTCTAACCAAAAAATTTTCTTTAAAAATGGATGATCCTACTTAATATATTTGAAAAATCAAGTGCCGAATAAAAGTGGGGACTAAAAATACCAGTTATCGGTTGGCGAAATTGTTTCGCTTCCGCTGCATGTTTGCCACTCTCCCCAACCCCATCCGAGTTGTCAGAAACCATTCTTCTTAAAAATGAAACTAGATCCTCTTTGCATAGTTAATACTTGATTGTACAATTAACATTAATGCCACTAATTAGTTACATTAACCTTTATTTGAACTGATAATATTTATATTTTAGTGGTAAATTAAATGCTACTTTGTTGGTTAGTTACCTGTTTTACAAAAGGAGTGGCGACTACAAAAAATGTGGCTACTATAATTGCCTTTTCTCACCACTGGTGACCAGAAAATTCCCCCAATCTTTATCTTTGAATCCTTTTCTTTTTGAAAAAATATTTATTTATCGAATTACTATATGCAGATGAGAAGGCTACAATAGCATTTCTCAAGGGGTTGTTATGGTGAAAGTTCTTTCAAATTGAGCATAACAACGGCAAAGTCGCGGACGGCTACGGAAAAGGATTTCCTGAATTTGAAAAATTAAAGATTTTTCTGTGATCTTTGTTTGTATGCAGGGGTGCTCACCCTGCTCCAAACTCAAAGGCACAAATCACCCCTTCACCCACTCTCAATGTTTGTAAACTATCTTACGCTGAAATTTTGGAATAAAGCTAAACCTAGCACTTTTAGAGTCTCAAATTCCCAGTTACTAAATTCGGCAAAATACATGAGGTATTACATAAACTATATGACCAAAAGTATTGGGACACTTTCAAAAATTCACAATTTTACGGATTTCTCGAGAAATAAAAGACCAATTGCTCTCTGCTCTGTAATTTTTTTCACATGAAAAGTATACTCCAGACGTCAAATCCAATAACAATTAAGTTTGCTATTCATTTAGGGGACCAGCAACAAAATATACGTTCTTATCATGAATCACTCTGTAACGGTGGCAGGCAAGTGTTGCCAGTTTGCGAACGACCCCTTACCATTCGTCGTATATCCTAGAATTATAGAAATTCGGCTCATTAGATCGCTGATAACTTTTTAAATTTTAAAGAAATTGCGGTGGAATTTTTTTCATGGATTGCAGGAAATATCTGAGCTTTGGATTATGAACGTTATAAATTGCTATCTTCCGTGCATGCGCAGTGAAAAATTAATTGCTTTAATTGTTCATATTTCATCAATTTTTCCATATTTTAACTTCAAATTTTATTATTATGTCTCTCTAAAATGCTGTCAAATATTCTAAAAGTTTAGTAACGTTTGACGAAATACTCTGCGTGATATGAGGCGAAAACCTTCAAAAAATTTGCATTTTTGAAAAAAATGCTTATATTTCCATGGGTATAAGAGCTACTTTCACAAAAATATAAAAATAAGCTTTTGATAGATTTTTAACTCATTTCTGAAAATTACAGCTTATTCCCAGCAATTTACAATGAAAAATGATCAAAAAAACTTTTTTTTTATTTCCTCAATTTGTTGTTGGTCCCTAAATGAATAGCAGACTTAATTTTTATTGGAAAATGACAACAAGAGTGTGCATTTTATGTGAAGCAAATTATAGAGCAATTGGTCTATTATTTCTCGAGAAATCCCTAAAAATGTGAATTTTTGAAAGTGATCCAATACTTTTGGTCATATAGTGCATATAGTGCTTCTGCTTCAACACATTGAGTTTTTATTAAAATTTTCTAATAAGTCTTGTGAGTATCTGATCCTTGTTAGTTGTCATGTAATTAATATTAAGGGTTGTCCTTTTTCTCAGGAGGTACGAAAATATTACCTAGATATATATCTGCCTGAAAAAAAAAAAAAAAAAAAATCTCGAAATACTTAGGTGAAAAAAATCTCAACGCCTCGCTCTGCCAGATTTTAAAGTTTTTATCGCTCAGCCTCGTTTTCATGCATCTTGCATTTAATGAATCAATAATAAAAAATAAAAAAAGGGCAAGAAACAGATTTGCAGGAAATGCATAAAGTTACGACAAAAATGAAAATGAACAGCTTACATTTAGGAAAGCAATTATAAGTACAAGTAAGGGTATTTCACAATTTGAAAAAAGAAAAAAAAAGAAAAGAAAAACCAAGACAAACTTTTTTTTTAAAGTTCTGTGTTACGCACTTCTGTGCCGAAACATTATAGTATCGTGTCTTCAGTCACAGAATAAAATGAATGTTCTAATCAAATGATTATTAGTAATTTTATCATTCGTACTGAACAAAAATCTTTTTTGAGATCCCACATTTTCTATTCTATTGACTCCTAGTAATATGTAAATACAGCGAGAGAAAGGATTTAGCTTCTTGTTTAAGAGAGGGAACCATTTCTATATTTAATTAATATGATCTTTATCGTAAGCATACTATTTACTCAGAAATACTCCCTATTTTTCCAAGCACTCTGTTTGGGGGCTATGCCTTTTAATTTTCTCGAAAATAAAATTTTCAAAATGCAGTTTTAAACGATCTCTGGTAGTATTTGGAAAATGGGAGTTCGGAAGCTTTCCCCGGAATTTTTCGAAATATTCTAAAAACGCAGTCTTACTGTGATGTTGGAGGGGGGGGGGGGGGCAAAAATTTCAAAGTGTTATAAACATGATTGTAGGCCATCTTTAGTAACGTTCTGGGACATGCAGGTTTTTGAAATCAAAGTTCCAAAAATGCAATGTTAGACGACTTTTTTTTTTATGGTCAAAGAAGGACTTTTCGCAAACTCCATTCCCGAAATTTTTCGAAATTAAAGTCATAAAAACGAAATTTAAGACGATCTTTAATGATGTTTTTTTAAGGGAGGAGGAGGGGGGGGGGGTGCTTATGTGACCTGAAAACCATTAATGCCCGTAATTAATTTTTTCTACATTGTATTAAAATACTGATCTAGCTTCTGAGAATGAAAATAGAAAGCAGTGAAAACTTGTAACCCCCATTCTATATTGTTCACACCTTAAGGCTGAAAACGTCATAAAAACTAATACATACAATGCTTAGTAATTCTAGCATGGTGTGTTTTTTACATTAACCGAATCATATTAAATTACTAATATATTTTTCATGATTTCCTATGTATTTAATGAGTATGTTGGTGTACGGAATGTTTTCCGCAACTGAATAAATGTTTTTGAAAAGTATTTTTATTCTCCAAAAATACAGCTTCCAAATTCTTAAAAAGATAAATAAAAAAAAAAAACTATTTCTATTGTGAAAAGTTTCTGAAGACATCAAAAAGTCTTCTGTATTTTTGTTTTCTTATCAATCTTAAATGTCGGTATTAGTAATCTGGAAATTTTGTATTTGGATGAAATTTTGTTTTTAGTTTCATCCACACTGATGTTTTTTTCCCTGAAATGTAATTTTACACCCCTCTCCCCTTTTAAAAGTAAAATCTACTTAAGTTAAACCTTGAATGAACACAAACAATTAGTAACCATGGCGACGAAAATTTGACTTCTCAGTTAATTAAAAATAAGTATTTTAACTTATTATTATTATTTTTTTTTCATTGTTTCCGGCAATAAATAAAAACTTGAGGTAAAACGCAGGAATTATGACACAAAATGTAAGCTAGGATATAGTCTTTAATAAAAATAAAATTAGATACAATTCGCATTGCTGCACTGGAAAGTAAAAATTATGCTATTTTGTTTCTCACGTAATGTTTTAAAAACTATAATATCGTACATGTTTTAAAAGAAGGAGTAATATTGTGACCCCATAAGAAACGTTTCACGATTCTATTTGGGGTCAAATTATGCATCGTTTTCTTCCTTAGGAAGTTTTCTAAAGAGAAATACAGTAAAATCCGATTACAACGTATACTAATGCAACGAAATACTTGTTTCAACCAAATAAATTTCTAGTCCCGATTCTGAAATTCGATGAATTTTACTGTATATTATGAATTACATGTTCAATGTGTATCTACCTTCTAAAGAAATTTGACGAGTCTGGCTCTTAAAGACACAAATAATTTTCAAAAACGTTTGTTGAGCTGTGGAAAGCACTTTTTGTGTGTACATTTGTAGTAACATAAAAGAAATGTAAAACGATGCAAAATACCTAGTATCTGGAATCTGTAATACGATTTAATCCATATATAAAAATATTTTTGTACTGGAAGGGAAAAATGTCAAAAAGAGGAGAACGTCCAGCGAAGGTCATTGAGGGGAACTAATGAGAGGGTAATAAATCTTACACCCCATTAGCTCTCTCCCCTCAAAAAAGGGGCGTTTACTATGAGGGGCGGGGCGAATGCAAAATGTGAACGTATTTTGAAATTTTTTTCAATAGTTAGAACCCGATATTTGTTTAAAAAATGGTCGCATTATTTCAAACAAGATCTCAAAAGAGAGTTGGAAATAATTTGCGTGTTAGGGCGTTCTTAAAATTTCGATAGCACGAGTTCCAGATGTTTTATAGAGCGAAATGTCCAACAGTACCTCGTTTTCGAAGAAATTCATTTTTTCTCGAATTTTAAAAAATCGGAGAATGGACACATCAAAAAAGTAAAAACTAAAATGCACAGACATAGTCTTGAAAAATACTCAGAAGCAAAATTGATCCGAAAACTTCACAGGAATTTGTAAAACAAGCTCCAACTTTCCTCGTAGGTTAACATTAGATCCGAATCTTTCAGACTCTCAGTGAAGAGCACCCTTAAGAATCTCGCTATTTTCATGGAAATTTCTTTTTTCCGCAAGATTTATGTCACTGTTATAGCTTTTACGAAAAATGCAAACTTTTCTATTTATAAATTTTAAATAAGTATAAAAATATTCCTATTATGATTTAATATTGTAATTTATCTGTTATCTTTTTTGTTTAATTTTATGACTAAAAAATGTCTACGTGCAATCTTTCCACTTTAATTGCGTAATTTGTTGACGGTTTCATAGTTTTATTCTTAATTTTTTTTGAATGATTAAACAACAAAATTTTAATGGTTTTTTAATTATGTTTAGTGTACCTTAATCCATACATTATTAAAATATTACTGAAATCTTAGTTATATGTTCAATTAAAAAAAAAAAAAAAAAATCAATTGGTTATCAAATACTCTGTTTGTTTTTTTCCTTTCTTTCTTTTTTTCTTTTTGACTCTTGTTCTTTGTCTTTCATCATACAGCAGTCAAAAAAAGAGAAACATAACTACACCTTATACAGATTGTACGTAGTACGATCCAAAAGTTCGGGGGACAAGCTCTTTAAAACCTTATCCAGAATAGTTCACATTACCGAAGCACATCCACCTTCAAAAGGTCGCCTTGAGGGACTATGTACTACTTCTGCCAGTGTTCATATAACTTTTGGAAACACTCCTGGAAGCCATTTTTTTGCTACCTTCTGTGATGCAGCTTTATCTTCTCCTAACGGAAGAAAGCGGCGTCCAGGCAAATGTTTTTTTGCTGGGAACAGGTAAAAGTCACACGAAGCTAAGTCCGACGAAACGTTATGTTATTTGTTTGTCATATCAGAGTATTGACCAATCGAACAGTGCATCCTCAACATGAAAGTCGCCACCATGAAATTAAAGCAGCAGCGCAAGAGGCCTTACAGGAGGTTGCAATAAATGTCTTCCAGGAGTCCTTCTAAAAGCTATACGAACGTTGGCGGAAGTGCATAATTGTTCAAGGTGACTATTTTGTAGATAGGTGTACTTCGGTAATGTGAATTATCCAGGGTAAGGTTTTATACAACTTGTCCTCGAACTTTTAGATCATACTACGTATGTATCAGTTTTCAACCTACTATTTCATGACATTTTTGAGTGACGCAAGTTTACGCGCATGAAGACACAAGAGAATTTGCTTTAATTAACTAAAGAGGCGTTCAAAATGGATATTTCGGTCATCTATATGTTCTTAGGTACATATGCATGTACAGATGTGCCGAAAAAACTTGTGAAGCTTCAATATGGTGATCGTAAAATAGAAACTTAGGTAGAAAGCAATCATTTGATTTTAAAAATCATTCCAAATCTATCCATTCCAAGAGCAAAGGGCACCACCTATGAAGCTCTTCCCCCAAGAGCAATACCCCCAAAAGAGACAAAATCCCCTAAAAATTACAATCCCGCAGTTTACGTCAAAACTCCCCCCCCCCCCCTCCTCTCTTATTTGCACCCATAGGAATGAATTACACGAGAAGTTAACCACTTGTTTTATTAAGAAATAACTAAGTACCTTTGTGCCGAGAAGTAACATGAAATAACAAACGTTTTGTATCCCATGTATAGAGTACTGCAGAAACGTGTTTCGGGGTTTTAAGGTACCCTTTTTTCAACAAAATAGTAAGCTTTTACATATAAGGGGCCATTCCTTTGTTACGTATGGATGATTTTGGCCATTTTTGACCCCTTCCCCCCATGTAAGGGTACGTAAGGTTTTTCAAACCCCTCCCCCTATTCTTACGTAAGAGTCCATTTCATTTTTCGAAATAATGAAATAACTAATCTAATATCACTGGAATCGAAATTTAATTCACTATTATTAAATTAAACCTTTTTGTGTGAAAAAATATTTACTAAAAAGTTGGAATCTAGACTGAATGTGTTTTCGACATCTTTTTGTATATGATGCGATAGTAGTTAAAAATAAAACATGCCATACATAGTGCAATTCTTTTATCACGTTTTACATAATTAATTCTTCGTAAAACAAATAAAAAACAGTTATCCTAATACGTTTTTATTTTCCAGACACAAATGAAACATCGGCTTGGAAAATACTGCGTAGGACTGCGTTTGAACCCCTCCCCCCCCCCCAAAGTATGTAGACATTTTTCCAACCCCACCCCTCGGGACCCTTACGTAATTGTCCGTAAAGACATCCAGTAATGTCCTTACATCCACAATCTCACTATTTTGCGTTGAAAAAAGTGTTCCTTGAAACCCCGAAACACGTGTCTGCAGTGATCTGTATGGTTGGGCTCTAAAACGTTTGTTATTGCCTATTACACTTGTATCATTACCCAATCGTATAGTCGAAGGTGAACGTAGGGGGGGAAGACGTCCCCTCAGGTTTTTTAACTTAAGTATTCCCCCTTTTTACCTGAACTATAATTTTAATGCCTCTCAAGTTAGAACCTTATAAGCGCCTCCAACCTTTACTTCCACCACCGGGACACACAACATATGTCTTCCACAGACCCGTCCATGTGTTCATTCATTAACACCTTTCCCTCAAAACATATCATTAGACTATCAAGCATCCCCAAAGAATCATTTGATAATCAAGCATTCAACAGTATACATTCAATTATAACACTATTCGAATGAAACATTCGAAAGGCAATTATTTGATTGTAATACCATTTAGATCGCAAGGGTATCTATTCCTCAAGTGTGCTGGCACACTTTTTAAAATTAGGGATCCTCTCTCCCCCTCAAGAAGGACACTCCCTAAAAAAGTCTAACGTCCATTAGGAATTTCAATGGCGCAGTCTGCGCAATGACCCACCTCCCCTGCGGGCTCCTCAGCGCCGCCCGTCTTTCTAGGGGAAGGGTTAAAAGGTTTCAATGCAAATTTTTTCGGAAGACAGAAAAAAAACCATACTCATTCATAAGTAAAATCATTAACTTTTCAAAGCCAGCCCTTTGACCGCCTAAATGACGGATCCGCCCCTGCAACTAAAACACTTCAGAAGCAATGGTGCCCACCCGCCCTGAGGTCAAGCCTCTCCCCACCCTCAATATCGCAGAGACCTCCCCCCAACAAATGAGAAAAATACCCCTTAAAACATCCCCCTAAAAATGTTAATAGCAGTCTGCGCCATGACCCCCCCCCCCCCCTCCATAGGTGGGCACCCTTTTCAGAAGTCAACTATATTGAGAGGTTCATTCGATTATCAAATCGATCGAAGAATACACTGCTCGAGTGATTGACATCTCGAGAACTCAACGTCTCGAGAAGTTCAAAGCGAGAACTCGAGCAGTTGATCGCTCGAGCACTCGGAAAGTGACAATCGAGAACTCGAGCAGTTGATCGCTCGAGCTCTCAGAAAGTGATAATCGAGAACTCGAGAAGTTCATCGCTCGAGAACTCGAAAAGTGATAATCGAGAACTTGAGAAGTTCATCGCTCGAGAACTCGAAAAGTGATAATCGAGTACTCGAGAAGTTCATCGCTCGAGAACTCAAGAAGTGATAATCGAGAACTCGAGATACGATAATCGAGAACTCGTGGAATTATCTCTTCATTGATAACAAATTTGTGAGGAAAAAATTAATTTAAAATTTTGATACTTTTTCCTCTTTTCTATGGAGTTTCCCATAAGTAAATTGAAAGTGATAGTTAGAGATTGAAAAAAGAAAGAGAATTATGTTCGTGCAAAATATTGAATATCAGATATGAAGCTAATAAAAATGTTTCGATTCGAAAAGAAAATTATAACAAAGAATTTTATTATTGCTATTGTTATATTAGCCCAATAATGCCTGACAATTGGAGCATCGATGTGTAAAGGTTATAGAATAAACTTCATCTCAGTTATGCATGAAATACACCGCCAGCTCAGTCAATTCCAGCCGAGGACTGCAGTTACGTGCTTATTAGCACTCATCAGCCCGGCATAGGAAGTGAATGAGCTGGAGGGTCACTCGTGTGGTCTGTGCTAATTCTATATTAGCTTCCAGTTTGTTTGGCACTCTTGGCTTCCTTTAGAGGTTTTCCACCTCCAGCTCATTCGCTTCCTATGCCGGGCTGATGAGTGCTAATAAGCACGAAACTGCTGTCCTCGGCTGGAATTGACTGAGTCGGCGGTGTGTTTCATGCATTTCTGCCTTAACCCTGGCTATAGGGCGGTAACTTACTGAAATTCAGCTCAGTTATTTGCAACTATCCACAGAATCAAATTGAAACAACAGCATTGGAATATTTTAGTACAATTTGTTGATAAAAAGGATTATTGTTTGGAAAATTTGAATGTATTTCAAGCCATAACTAAAAAAGGACTCTAAACATCAATGGATAAATGATAAAATTGGCCTAAGGTAATGCGTGTGTGTGCTTTTTTTTAAAAATATTATTCAATGTTTTGGATATCAAATAGAAAAAATATTACATGAAAATAAAGAGGAAAAAAAGAAAGAAAATTAAAAATACTGAAATTGCTAGTAAAATTTTAACTGCGGTGAAAGAGAACTGCCAATAGAGGATTTTTATTTATTCATTTATTTTAATTCATAGCATTCAAAACGTAAGATAAAGCTTGCTTGTTATTCAATGTTTGGTCCCTAGAACTTTTCGGCTGTTGAATATTATATTGATACTCGATCCTTCCAAATATTCGGCTAGATTACTTGATCAATGCTTGGACATGCAGCAGATTGATGAGATTCTGCCATTCCTAAGATTCTACAGAATCTTAGTGTAAAGACTATTTTAGGTTTGTGCGCTTACATATTGAAGGGAAAAAAGTGGTTGAATTTCCAAATATTCCTTTAAAAAGTATGTTAAATTCTTAAAACTATTTATGTATTGCTGTATACATTTCCTTTCCTCCGCTAGTTCGTAACAGGAAAGTACGTAGTAGGATTCGGTTCTGGTTCCGAGATCAGTTTTCGCGGCATTACTGCTGGCGTGTTAAAAAAATTCCCTTTTTTTTGTTGATTTTTTTTTTCTTTTAATCTTTATTTAATTTATTTTTTTTCTCCATTTTTGTATTAAGACATTTTTACTCTTGCTTGAGAAGAAAAAAAATAAAATAGAAATAGCAAAACTGCATATGTTCGTTAGTTGAAATTAGTCACGTGTTCTCTTTTGTATATAGTATCCCTACCCTTTTTTTAGAATTTTAAGAATGAATTAGAACAAACTTGAAGCGCATTCCTTCCTCCGCCCCAGTCTTACAACAAAGAAATAGAAAACGTGACGAGTTGACAGTAGATTCGGGGATGCGAGACAGGTGCATGAAATAAACTTGTAATTTTTAATAACCATTTGAAGTCGGGGCCTCCTATAAACTACTACCTAACGTAACTGAGTACGTTTAGTTTTAAAGACTTTCGCGTTTTGTTAAATTAATTAATATTAACTCAGGATTTGTTGGGTTGTCAGTTACGCTAGGTGGTAGTTTTAAGTCTAGTGTATAATAATTTGTAAGAGAATGACGAGTCACATTGTCAGGTAAATAATGTTTTGAATATTTGTACTTTAATTTTTAACGATGTATGTTTATAGAAAAAGACTTTTTTTGTTTTAGAAAATGTCGTATGCAATAGTTATTAATAATATTTCTTTTTTTATTTATTTCCAATGGCAGAGAACTTGACAACTTAAAATACAAATAGAACTAAAACGAAGAACAAGGGAGAAAAAAAAAGTTATTGTCTCAAGTTATTAATAATAATCCTGACACATGTATTCTTTTATCTTGAATCTAGAACTTGACAACTTAAAATACAAATAGAACTAAAACGAAGAACAAGGGAGAAAAAAAAAGTTATTGTCTCAAGTTATTAATAATAATCCTGACACATATATTCTTATATCTTATTCTTTTATCATATTATCTATCATGAAATTGTTGAAACGAACATTTGTTAAATTTTCTTATTCGAAAATGATATGTATGCTTGTAGTGTCATGTCATTTTTGTTTTCCTTTATTTTTTAGCTTAATTTGCAATTTTATTGATCTCTCTCCACAAAAGAAGAACACCATGAAAATAATTCGTTTTTTCAGCAATTCAAGAATATAAGTGTAGGGATCAATTTAATTTTTAGTTTATGACTTTTATCCTTGGAAGTAGAAAAAAATAAGAAAAACGTAATAAACTCCTACGAGATTTTATCTTTGAGATAGCTCTTTTTTCAAACCCTTACCAAAGTATTTAAATTATAAGTAATTTATAAAGAAATATAAAAACATTTTTTTATACTCTAAAGTAGCAAAATTAATGAAATGAGTTTTAAAAATATTGTATTTTGGAGGAACTAATTCTCAATCACATTGGTAACTTTTTCTCTGTCCAAGTCATTGGGCCAAGAAATCCTTGCCGAACAAGAAAGTGGTTACCAAAACGGTGATACCCCAATTGCCACAATCCCCCTGGGAGTCAGAGGGGTGTAGAGACTGCCTCTATTGTTGACCTCTCTGTAGGGGGTAATGGGTTGGGGTAGCTGGAGGTTTGGAATACAAGTCTTTCTTTCCTTGTGGAAAAAAGTTGGCGAGATCTGGCGACTTAACTGGAATTCATGTAACTAATATAGGGTTGCTTTGACTTTAAGGCTGTCGCCCATAATTCGCTCGCCCCTCCAGTCGAGCAGAAACTTGATGAGTGAGCTACGCCCTCAGAGGAAGTTACTGTCAACCAAAACTAAAGAGAGAACTCGATTTGTAAGATAAGGTAGAAAAGGAATTTTTCATTTCTCTTTTAAGACACGTGTTTGCTGCGATCTTTTTTTCAGTTCACCATTTTTCTTCGCATTCTCATTTTTTCTTGCTATTTATTGCAAGCACGTTGCTTAAAATGAATATAAGTTTTATTTCATCAAAACGAGGAAGTGTACAAGGATATGTACGGCCCCACAGTGCAAAGCCAGAATTACGTTAAATGAAAAAATAAAAAACTTCCAACACTATCTATATGTTCATAGTCACAAACCAAACATGTAGTCCTGAAAATGCATTTTTATTATCTTTGGTAATGGCAGGGGAGAAGACATTTGGGGGTCCCCCTTTAAATTGTTTAAAACGGTAGCTCTAAAAATAGTTTTAGACAATCTTTGGTAATGTTAGGTAGATGAGAGATTACAGGGCCCATCCCAGGAAATTTTTCTAACTTGTAGACTTAAAAACGCATTCTTCACTATTTTTTGGTAATGGTAGGGGTTGAGGAGATTCGGGTGTTAACTCCCAATTTTTTTTTCAAAATTGAACTTTTAAAATTGCGAACGTAGGGCATCATGATTCATGGGTAACTTTTAGAGGATCGGGGATGTTTCGAAATTGAAGCTCCAACAACGTAATTCTTGATGACTTTCAATCATGTTAGATAGGAGGGAGTTCCCGAAGCTTTTCCCGGAAACTTTTCGAAATTCAAGAGCTAAAAACAAAATTTACGCCGATTTTTAACGATTTTGGTGAGCAGAAGAGACGGGAGACACATCCATTGAAGTTAGCTTTTAAAACGCAGTTTTTAGACAATCTTTGCTTTGTTATAGCAAGAGTTATAATTTCGAGGGTCTCATATTAAAAAGATAATGAAGAGTAATCTCATAAAACACAAAGTATAAAATGCATACAAGCGTCTTGATATTTCTTCAGTGCCTGAAAAACATGGTTTAAATTATAGGGGGAGGGGTTACGTTGGACCGGTCTCAATTATTTTAATATTATTGATATTTTTTATTTTATTTTATGACCAACAAATAGCACCTATGGTCCTACAAATCCTAAAATGAAATCACATGGCACAGTTATATTGAACAAATTTTATTCCAGAAAGTGTTATTTTAGTAGTTCTGAGTAATTTTCAGAAAACTGTAACTTTTTATTTTTTAATGATTTTCATTAAGAGTGCGGGGGGACTCCTTTCTTAAAGTAAGTTCCTTTGGTTCGTAATAACTGGCAAAACCATGATCAAGTAATAAAATTTATCATAGTATGCGTGAAATATTTAAATAATCACTGCAGTAAATATGCTTCAGAATTAAAATATCAGTTCGCACATGTAACCCACATAACACCTCAAACATCTCTACATAGTATAAAATGAAGTCCCCAAAAAGCGTCTGTGTGTTTGAACTCGCAAAACTTGAGAACTACCCGGCCGATTGTGCTGAAATTTTCACAGTTTGTTCCTTTAATTCCTGAAAAGGTTTGCAGACCAGTTCGAATAAAATTCGATGAATAGTTCTTTTTTTATTCCAATTTACTTCTAATTTTTACATAAATTGTCAAATATGGGGGTAAAAAATTACTTGCACACATTAATATTACATATCATTAGAAAGGGTAGCATTTTCCGCGTTCTACGCAGTTCGTTTCAATGCTCTAACTTTATGACGACGGGAGTTATTAGCGTTTTTAGCTCGAATTTTTTTAGGCTTAGCTGAAATTTAGGCACTACTTTCTTCATTAAATAAATCAATAAAAAGTGAAGGAATTGTCCCACAGCTTTCTTTTTGACACCATTGGACAAATCGACCTTTTTTACTCCAGATCTAACTAGACCTATGGTCGAAAAAATAAGCTTTTATCTCAAAAGGAAAAAAAGTTACAAGCCTTTTTAAATCAAGTTTAAGAAATTTCGATTCCATTCAAATTGTAAACCATTTTCTTTCGCATTTTAATTCCTTAATCTTATTTTATTTTGTGTTTCCATGGTTACGTATTTTAGATCATCTTTCTGGATTTAATTTCTAAAAAGTATTTTAATATCTGTCGTCATTGTTTGGAAGGGAAATCATGATGGTTTTTAGTTATTTTTTACGCCTGATTGTTGAATATACGTCACTTGACACAATTTTTATTTTCAAGGTAAACCGGGCAAAGCCGGGCAAATCAGCTAGTCAAATTATAAACTAACTCTACTGAGGGTCAATCCATGTGAAATCATACAGGAAAATAAAAAAAAATGCAAAACATTTTGCATTATGATGATTTCTTGGCTTGAAAACAAATGTGATTTTTAAGACAACTTTGAGGTTCCATATTTCTAAAACTATTAAGGGATCAAATATAAAATTTTTGCCACATATTTACTACTATATGAAGGATGTACAGTTAAATTTTCATACATTTCCGTTCAGTCCCTTTTCAGATATTGAATCTTAAATTTAGCATTTTTTCTCGAAGATGACAAGTTTAACTAACTATATAAAAATATTGACTAGCTTCAGACGTTTCATACTGCTTCTGAGAGTAGTTTTATAAGATATCTATTCAGGGAGAAAAAAAGTAAGAGTGAGTCTTACTTCTTTCTACTAATAATTTTTAGGCTAAAAATGTAAAATTTCACACGGAAAATCTTATTTTTAAGGCAATGTTACACAAGTTTTTTAAAACTTTTCAGAAGAATGACTACTGTAAAATTTTAGGTCACTTTCTGCTCAATAAAATGGTTTTTAAATTATTGTTCATAAATAAAAAAGTTCTAAGAGTTTTTGTAAAGAACTATTTTCATGAAAAGTCAACTCCGCAGCTACCAAAAAGTGGCTGCTGAAAAAAATTCTGAAGGTTTAAAAAATTTTAAACCACCGTTTCAGACTCTCAATATAATAGTTAATTAACAGGTAAAAAAAATTTTAAATCAAAAATAGTGAGCAACATGACCTGTATGATTTCACATTGATTGACCCCTGATGAATTGAATTATGTTCTGATCAGCCAAATGAGCTTAAACAAGTTGAAACATTTGACAAATCCTTGTTTGAATGAGAAAAAAAAAAATGATTTTACTATAGTTAGATTTTTTTTACAACAAAAAAGTGAGTTGTCCATTATGTAGACCCATTAGCGGATAGAATGCAAAGTTTGATTTCTAGAGTTTGAAATAAGTTCTCAAAAGCGAAAGGAAATATGCTTAATCAACCTATTTTTCCTGAAAAATCGATAAAAGTGTAGTAAATGAGAATGAATGTGGGAAGTTGCTTATATCCAGTTAGGTTGAGCGGAACTTTAAGAACTACAACAAACGAATTGTTTGCATTTGACTTTTCAGGTTTTAAAAGCATATACTATGCTTTGTCTTCTTTTTTATAAGTATAATGATACTTACATTTATCTTCCCTCTTTTTTAATATTAATTCAATTGATAAAACTCTTAATTTTACTATTGCAAGACAAGAAGCAAATAAATTAATTTTTGTGCTTGTCATCTTATTTTTTATTTTTATTTGTTGTAAATTTAGCTTCATTACGCTACTTTAAGAAAATTGTTAATAGTTTTATTTATAAACTAGTAGCACTAGCACGGCTTTGCCCGCAGTAGAAAATTAAAAGGTCTTTTGGTTCGCCTGTATATGTACAAATAATGTGTGGTGAATTTCTCGCCAATTGTCTTGCCCATGTTACGGTTCCACGTTGTGATAACTTGGGAGTTTACTCATCCATCTTATGATAATTTTGCTCTTGAAAATGTTCTTAAAATTGGAATAGAAAAAGAACAAAATCGAATTTTCGAAAAATCGCTTCGAGGTGAACACCCCCATGCTACAAACTAATTCTGTGCCAAATTTCATGAAAATCGGCCGAACGGTCTAGGCGCTATGCGCGTCACAGAGATCCTGACAGACAGAGAGACTCTTTATTATTAGTAAAGGATTTATTGTTCATTGTAAAATATAATGTATTGGAGAATAAGTAACTGTTAAAAAGTATCATAAGAGTTCATTAAAGTTTTTTTTTTTTTTCTTTTTCTTTATGAATGTCCTAGTGGAATTTAAAACAATGCTTTTTTGTGTTCATATTATTATGACTTAATAAAGAAAGTAAGAAATAGTGTTATTTTTTAGAAACATTATGTAGGAAACTAAAATCCCTAAATACATTTCTGATCTAATGAAAAGTCTACGTATTTTCTCGGTGGGATCAAGTATCTCCCATGAAGGGATCATGTATCCCATGGTGTGGGGATACATGATCCTTTTATGAAATTATTGAAAATGTAATTATTCTACCAAAACTATCTGTTTAATTTCAACTAAAAAAATACTGTCAGATAGAGGAAAACATTATCTTTGTAAACGTACTTTAAAAAAAAAATCTGATAATTTACAGCAGAGGAAAAAGTTGAAAACTAAAGTGGGGATCAAGTAACCCCAGTCTCTCCTATGTGCTATCATATGATATTTAAATTTTCAAAATAAAATTTACAAATATGTTTTTCTGAAAGCGTGGTCAAGGCTCCCCAGGCTCCACTATATTTAAATAAAAAAAATATTTAATTCTTTATTCAATGTTCGCTAGCTTAATAAATGTGTCTCACCGTTCCCACTTACTGTGTCTTACTGTTCCCCCTCAATAGGGGAACAGTGAGACGAAAATGCATTTTGTTTTTATTTTGTCTGAATTTGTAGATTTTTTTAAGTCAGCTTTTATAATACTTATTACAGTAACATATACAAGTATTATAGAATTTAAAAGAAATTGATTTTAATGTTTTTTCATAATAAAAAATAATTGAAATTTTGCGTCTCACGGTATTGTGCGTTCATGAGGAGAAGAGACTTCGGAACGCCTTCCCGAAAGCAAAGCTAAGTTTAGCGCGGGGGTGATCGCTACCGCTTTCAATTGAGACAACCCTAAATTTGGCGGGCATTTAAATTTGTAAAAATGTCTTTGTGTTCTTTCCTTTCGTTTCTAGCTTCGCGTAATTGTCGTCTACGGGGAATCTATACTTTTTAAACTGAAAATTTCAGAACAAAAATATTGTATTTACAAAAAAAAGTAAGGTATTTTGTTTTCCGAATGAAACATTTCTATTAAGGATAGGCTTTCTGAATTTTGAACGATATCCTTTTAAACACTAACGTTCTATATTCGAAATTGCAAGTGCGCTGATGAAAAAAAAGGGGGGGGGGACAGGAAAACTTCATTGCCACACAGACTGTGGCATTGAAATGCTTAAGGGTTGCGTTCGTTTTGAAGACTGAATATCTCTCTCTATTTCCCTCTCCTTTTTCTTGAGGGGGGGGGGGGTACTCAGTAGCTCTTACGGGTTGGGTCTTTTTGATGCATCTGTATGGATTGTACAAAATTTCAGATCATATAGAGCGGATATACAGTCAGTAGATCTACAGTAGCAGTTATTTTTGAAAGATGATGAAAACATTATTCGAACAAAAGTTGCCCCCCCTCCCCCCCCCCCCAAAAAAAAAAAAAACTTGGTTGAACCAAAGGCGGGGACTGGGCAATTGTTCCAGAAAGGATTTACATGTGAGAAATAAAAGTAAATGAGAAAACAATAAAAAATTAATCTGAAATATTTAAAGCAATTGACTATTAAACAAGAAGTTCTGTCTAGAACTAGACGAGCCTACTTTCCCGTATACCCATACTACTTTCTAGTACCTGATCAATGTTCTCAAAATAGCTAAAATCGCAAATTGTTTCAAACATATTTTTCCAATATTTTAAGCTACTTTCTAGGAATAAAATATTCCTCACTCATCTAAAAAAATTAGATGCGTAAAAAAAAGAAAAAAAAAACAAAACGAACAAATAAAATAGCAGCAACTTTTAAACAAAGCAGCTAATACACTTTTTTTCATTTAAAAAAAATTCTTTAACAGCTTTCAAAACGAAAAAAAAATAATAAAAATTAATAAGCTCATTAAAATAAATACATCCTATCAAAAAAAAAAAAAAAATCGTTTCTTTTCCCCTGTTGCCAAAAATAATTTTTTAAATGAATGCACTTATCAAGATAAATAAAAACAATAAAATGTCCACGTAAAGAAATACTTTTCATTGTCAAAAAAAAAAAAAAAAAAAATCGTCTGCGCGTATCTTTTTGTAGAAACATAAATGACTTCGAGTTTATTCACCGAAAACTGAATACCTAAATAAAAACTTTAGCGTTAAAATAAAAACAAATCACATCAACAATAATTATTTCACAGTTAAAACCATAGCGTCGGAGTCGGAGTCAATCTAAGTTTGGGATGAAGGAGTCGGAGTCGAATATCCAAGAATCGGAGTCAGTCATTTGTCCGTGTATAAATTTTTGCCAAAGCTAGGAAGTCATAGTCGAAGTCGGGGAGTCGGAGTCTGATTAATTGTCGGGCACAGGAGTCGGATTCGGATTCAGGTGCCCCTAAATTCTCGGAGTCGGAGTCTGGAGTTCGGCGTCAAGAGCTATTTCCAACAAAATTTGTTTGAAGTAAATCCGCCTTCAAGTACGGAATCTACATTGACTTTCAGTTTCCCCGTAGGCGCTAATGTTAAGGGATTTGAACTGTTCAAAATTGAACAAAAAATGGTTCAAATCAAAAAGTGAAATATGGGAATGAGGTGTCCTTGCCGAGATCTTTCGAACAAAAAAAAGTTTGTTCGAATCGGACTATTCATTCAAAAGTTATTAGGGGGGGGGACAGACAGACAGACCGACAGACAGACAGACCGACAGACAGACAGACCGACAGACATTTTTCCCCATCTCAATACCCTACTTTCCAATTTTTAATTTTTCGATATTTATTTAATTATTTTTTTTTATTTTTGACTTTTTTTTGTTTTTCGGGATATTTTTAAGATGCATTAAGCCTTCTTTCATGCTTTTTTCTTCTTTTTCTGACTTTTACTGGGAAAGTAGGCTAAAAATCAAGGCTATTTCTCTAAGTATTGCATGAATATTAATGTTTAGAAATATGTAATATTTTGCGATGCGTTATAAAAAGTGTCTTTGGTTTGAATACTGTTTTAAAATTATAGGTTCATCGGTTGGGCCGGCTTAAGAGATGACGACTACCCCCAGGGCGAGTATTTTCAAGGCGGGGGGGGGGGGGAATAACCAACTTTCGTTTCTGGGGGGGGCAGAAACGAAGTTAGTTATAACACTTCAGTACACAGTAGCCTAACGTAAACATGGATTGTCCATAAAGGACGTTACACTTCACCTTAGCCTCTCCCCTCGTCACATCTCACGCAATGTTCGATGAACATATTGCTATAACGAACGCTTTTATTTGGACCAAAATATGTGAAGTCATATTTCTTATAATCCCCTCCTTCCCCCTTGAGACTAACTGTCCAAAGTTCATGAACCCCGAACCCTCTCTCCCTACCCCTTTCAAGCGTGACATCATTTGTGAACGACTCCTTAGGTTTGCTCTAAGTCACCAAAATCGCAGTAACAATTGTTTTAAGGGAAAAGACCGGCTCCCCCCCTCCTTCCTGGATAGCTCTAGTCACAATTTGTTTATGATCATGTATGTTTTTAATAAAGAATCATATCGCCCTCCGGCAAGGAAAGTGACACAATTCAAAATCTGGGAAAACCGTACCGGCTATTGATTTAAAATCTAAATTTAGTGCTTTTTCTCGACACAAAAAACCACAAAGTTAGCTCACCTAAATAGTGCGGGGGGGGGGCGTAGAAAACGATTTCATCAATAATGACACATCATTAAAATTTCATAATTTGGAAGAATATTTTTCGAGCTTAAAGTATGCATTATATGTATCTATACTTCAAAAACTAATTAATAAACATCACATAATAAGTTGACTGCGCATATTGTAATGTTTGAGACTAAATCACTTAAAATTACTATTGCGTCAAACCTTAATTTTCTCCATTGCTGTTTTATTTTCTTGTGGTTGAGTCAGTTTCCTTGCCAGTATGGGATATGTTGAACAACTGAATAGGTTGACTATAGCAACGTTTCTTGATAAAAATAACGCACTTTACATTCAGAGCCAAGGACGGATCCAGAAACTATTCAAGGAGGGGGCGATTGATTTCACACCCTTACCCTTTTATAAATTCGCAAACCTCCGCACCCCCCCCCCCCCTTTCCAAACACCATGAAAGATCGTCTCATTTCAGTTATTTTGGGAAGGGGAGGGACTTCCTTTTCTACAACATTGCGGAGGAGTATACCAAACCCCATCCCTTACCTTAACGCCATCAAAGGTGTCCCATTAAAGTTCCTCTTTTTTTTTGGAGGGGGGGGGACTTCAATTTTCCAAACTTTCCTGAGAAGAGCCCCTGAACACTATAACCCTATTTAATATCATCTAAAATCTTCTAAAATTGAGTTTTTGGAACTTTGAAATACTTCCTATACAAAGTTCAGATCTCTATCAGTAATGTGTTAAGAATAAGATATGTGCTACACTTTCATTTTCCAGACAGCAAGAGCTTCGTCAAACTATTGAAGATAGGCTAAAACAATTTTCAACTTCAGTATCAAAGACATGCCGTGGAAGAGTTCTGCATCTCGACTCAAGGATGGAGCGGTCGCCCCATCGCCCCTCCTTTGTTCGGATCTGTATTAGAATACGGGCAACAAACTTTTGCCTATTTTATGATCCCCACACGTAACGCTGTTCTGTAAAAGTACTGGAAGAACTGAATTACTTTTAGAGTAATCGAAAAAACTTGAATAAAAAAAACATGTATATTTTTTTCGTATTTACAAAAATAAATAGGTTAAAACAGTAACATAAAACGTTGTTTCAGGCACTTATTCAATTATTCTGTAGATAACCATATTGGCATGTGAAAAGCTTTAATTTTTGTTTTGTTCCTTTTTTCATTTCTGAAGAATAAAAGCCATATTGAAAAAAAAAATAGTACTAAAGTACTGAAATGTGTCACACAGAGTGCAACTTACCTACTGAGGCTTCCAAAATTGTTCGTTTGCTTTAAATGTGTATGGTTAAAAATGAAGTGCCTAGGAATCGAAATAGTAGTTCAATACTTTTTCATACTGTCTCTACATGATTACATCAATTCAACTTTTTTTTAAACAAAATATTGACTGTTTGAAATGGGCCAAAAATGAGGTGACAGAGAAATATTTTCAGAAAAATTCGAAATTAAAGTTATCGTCTGTCGTTTTGTTTCTTTTTTTTTTGTTATTTTTTCAATGCGGTGATAGTTAAAAAATCTTTTGGCATTAATTTTTGCTTGTTCACTTTACAAATCTACGTATTATTTTAAAAATGACTCGTATTCGCAAAGTAACAACAAACACAATTCGAAAACGCATTAATTCTTCATTATATTCGAAGTAAAGCAGTTCGAAATATTGCAAAAGTAGTTTCATTTATCCCTAAGCACTGTGTAATATTTAATAAACGCTTTAAAGAAGAAAAATCGGATCGAAAAAAAGGTGAGAAATGGTTGACCAGCAAAGTTAACAATATGCGATTAGAGATTTATAATTAGAATACCTATGAAAAACCCACGTTTGAGAGCTGTGAAAGTTTCAGCAGAATAGAAGGAAAAATTTTCCTTCCAATTTTCACCTGCAACTGTTCACCGTGTTTTCAGAAAATGTTTACTTAGTGTGAAAGACAGAAAGTTTAGGATTTCCTTTCGCAAAATCAATGATAAATTAACCCAAAACGTATAGAAATACACTGCAAATTTGTAGAATACTTTTAAGTCGAACAAATGTCTTAGTAGCACACCTTTTTTTCAGGAAAGAAGGTGGGAGGTAATTTCTTAGAAAATTATAGAACACTTGTCTTCTTACAGCGCGATAACGATGGCCAATTGCAACCCTTTCTCAGTGTTGGTCTGAAGCCTCATCCCCAAAAGACGCATATAGAATCTTCCGATACCACGTGTTGGGGGCGTGGCCAAGTCTCAACTAGTGAAAAACGGACAATAAATAGATGTTCCGAACTGTGTTTCTAGTAGTGTTTTGGAAACTGACCCAAAAAAGTGTTCTAAAAAAGGGGACAAGTGTCCGTGTGAAAAAAGTTTTCAAAAAGTGTTTGATTATTTGCAGTGTAGTCACTCAAAAGTTGTTTTCTAAAATTCCTTTTCCTTATCGGATCTTAGAAAATAGTGTCGGACTTAGTTGAAAGGCTGTTTGATATTCATTTTCCTTGAAATCTCGATCCTCGATTCTGGTCATTCAAAGCATAATTCTTGCCGTGACTCTGTCAAGTGCCGAGAATATGAATCTAACTCCTTCCAGCAAGACAGACAAAATCTAATACCTGGAGAAAGTTAGTCAGTATTTAACATCCGTTCACAAGGAACAAAAAACACAAAATTTAAAGCTTGATGCAGTGGCGGATCATAGGATTGTGAGGCCCCAGGCGCAGCCTGCTCCCGAGGCACTCACAACAAAAACAATAGAGTCTTACTAATATTAACAATGCAGGAAATCATAACTTTTTTTTATTTTTTGAATACACGAACAAGCTTTATGGGTGGGGGGGGGGAGACAGTTACATTCTTATTTAAAAGGAAAAAAAAAAACGATCTGACCAAAAAAAAAAACATTACAGTGAAAAATGTTGCCTCCTATATTTGGTCGTAATTTAGTCAGTACATGAGGAGAGATTCTCCGAGCCCCGCTTTCAGGCACTTACAGGGGTCGGAGTGGTGATTTCAAAAATGTTAGCACACAATTTTGATAAAAGCTTAGTAATTTTTAGGACAACAAATATCAAGTTTTTAAACTTAAACGTAATTTATAAGCTTGATTTTCGCATTGATGATAAAACGTTTCGAATTCAATTTTGAAAATTACAATACAATGCATTCAATCTTTTATTCTTTAACACAGTGACCAGTATGAAGTAAAAATAAATATACATATGTCCAATTGCTTCTTTACTTTTTTTTGTTGTTGAAAAAAAATGTCCTTAATAAGGAGGTATTAAAAGTAGAGTGCAAGGTGCAATCCCAAAATTTATTGCATACTTTTCTTTTTATCAGATAATCTGATACTTTTTAGTATCTTAGAATCATCAAAAATATCCCTGTAAATTCCAGATGAACCATTTGAAGATGCAAATTGAATAATTGTTTTTTATGACAACTAAAACTATAAGAAAACCTCCGCTTACGAAATTTTATCTTGGAGTGAATTCCAAATAAAAACTTAGGATTTCTTCATCATAACCAATTTGTTTTCAGTGGAAGACAAAGAACCTGAATTTAAAATACAGTTTGATTTTTACAGCTACTTGTCAACCTCATTTGTCTCGCCGCATCAGCATGAGACAATACCTGTGAAAATAAAATGCTTTAAATTCATCCCTTTCTGCATGGCACCATGTGCTAATTTTGCATTTATTTCTGCCTGCTTTTTCAACTACAAGGAAGAGAATTTCGTTTCCCATGGCATTTCAATAAAACAAATTACTATTCACATTTTTAAAACAAAAAAGTTAGTGACTAAATTTAAAAATTATATATGCAAGAAATTATCCAACTTCACTGAACAGAAACACAAAGCACCAAACTCTTTGTATTGGAAGAACAAGCTAATGCTCAGATTACAACGCAATGTAAGTACTATAAAAATAAATATTACTTTCCATTACACCTGGGGGACAAACCATTTAACTTTTGTTTTTAATATACTTTTTGAACCAAGTGCTTACATTTGAGTTCTCATTTTATTTTATAGCTTTTTTGTAGAAGTGGAAATGACTGCAAGATTTAGAAAGTATAGATAAAACAGTTTTATATTGAGCATTTGTTTTTGTCATTGAACTATAAGAAAGGTGGAATGACTGCTGAGGGAGGAAACGCAGTCCGAAAAAGGCTCTCATTCCTCCTCACCGTTTGACAGGGGTCTAGACGGCAAGACAATCTGGTTAGGGGAATCTGCTTTGCTCAAGACACCGAGGAGTTTATTAATATGGAACAACTCCAGTATTTAAAATAATATCACTCTTAGGTTCGCAAAAAAATGCATCTTGATTTCATAACAAACTATTTGTTTAATGATCCGATTTACGTCGTTTTTTCTTTTCGAATCATTATTTAAACATCTTAAATAAACAATGAAAAGGGAGGAACATTAATAAAGTTTATATTTTTATGTTTTAAGAAGATATTTAAGTACATAATTATAAAATAAGTTTGTAAAAAAAAAAAAAAAACGGAGTGAAAAATTCACAATCCTTGAAAGAAAGAATCTACAGAAAATATTACCGAAAGAGTTTTGTAAAACTGATTAAATTATTATAACGCAAGTTATTTAGTGTCAAAAAGTTTTCATTCTGTTTGGCTTGACAAATAAAACTTAAAACAATTTCGCGTTTTAACAAAAATGAAATATTTTATTTCCTTTTAGTAAGCCATTTTAAAGATATGTTTCAATATAGTTCAAAATAGAGTATTAAAATAGTTTATACAAAGCACTCCCTCCTTTTAACCAAAAAAGGTCCGATTTTTTTCTAAAATTTTTCAATATATTTAGAATGGGTAAGTGATGTTTTATGCATTTTATGCAATGTTGTCAAAATTTTTTAAAAATGTGTAACACATTCTGTAATTGTGAAATTGAATTTTTATACTTTAACAATAAGTGAAAAAAAAAATCACGAATAATAATAGTGTTCACAACAGAAAATTTTTAAATCCCATCCATCACCGAGGACAAAATTAGCGAATTTTATGTTTCCACAAAAATTAATTTATCATATACAAGTAGATAGAAATTACAAAAAGGTATTCGACATTCAAAAGATTTCACAACATTTTTTTAATTAAACGTGACACTAAATCAGGACTCTGTAGAGTGAAGATATATCAGAGAAATCAGGATGACCATACATTAGGGATGTGCCGATTAATCGGCCAATTTGCCGACTATTTATAACGGCCAAGTACTGCCAATTAATAGGCGGGAAAAAATATTCTTCAAAATAGTTTCTTCTAACTTACCTTCAACAAGAAACTATGATGAAATCATTTGTTAACAAAATAAATAAATAAATAAATAAAATAAATAAATAAAAAATAAATAAATAAAATAAAATAAATAAACAAATAAAAAATAAATGAAAAAATGTAATTTTCTGCATACGATATGACGTTACTATAACAGGTAAACATGTAGTATGAAAGTTTACAAAACAAATAATTTACAAAGTTCGTAAAAATGAATGAAATGTTAAAGGATCATGTTCTAAGTTTATGTTACGGATAGCCTCACCCCAGCTTTTGATGACACATTTTATTTTTATTGTTATTATTATTATTATTATTATTTATTTATTTATTTTTTTTTTTTTTGCAGTTTTTTAAATCCTTCTAACTTTACGTATGATTACATCTCACATTTTACAACTTATTCTTTGCATTATTTTGATTAAACAAAGCATTATTAATTATTATATATAGGTTGATTAAAAATTGTATACATACTTATTTACAATGATATTCAATGATGCAACATTTTTCATGCGTCTATAATTTTCCACATCTTTCATAGTAAGGGAATGTATGACAAAGCGAAATAGTTAAGATACCTGAGCTATTTTTAAAATGAACAGATTGAATATTTGTTCTCAAAATTAAGGTTCATAAAGAACAATATACTGTCGGCCCCGCTTAATCGAGTAACGGATAAACGAATACCCCACTTATGCGAATAAAACCTTCTGGAACCGAATATTTCCCTATAGACGAAATGTAACAGATCCCCGCTTTAACGAATAATTTCCCTGGATAATCGGATAATATTAATCAGCTTACGCAAATATTTTTGCTGGGAAAATTTTTGAATCAATTAGAAAAAGTTGAGTAAGAACAACTATTGACGTTAAAATATGAAGTAATATTTATCGCCGACAACGGACGAAAAAAACATTTATTTTCCATCAAAACGTTTCCACTCTTCTATCAAAAGTCTTTTGTTTTTTGTCATTACAAAATAATAATAATAATAATAATAATAATAATAATAATAATAATGCAGTAGATAATTAGTTAATTAAGATAAATTGCTAAATATCAAATATAAGATACGGTATACTAGGAGGGAAAAAAACGGAGCCAGAAAAGTGTTTCCAAAAGACCTTGAACAACCAATGCCCTATTATGGAATTTTTCAAAAAATAATGTACTGAAAAAAGGTGCTAAAGCAAAGATTTCATAACTCATGTTGTAAGTTACTTTTTATAATTTTCTTGTTCTTGTCTAATCATTAAACTTTGTTTTTCATTTAGCTTATTTTAAAAACTCGTTCGCAGTAACATTAGTTATTTCCTTTACATAGCTATTGATTTATTATTATCACATTTTAAGACAAATGTTGTCAATTTAGAAAAGTAAAGAAAATGGCCTTGCTTAATCAAATATTTCAAGGAACCAGCGATATTCGATTAAGCAGGACCGACAGTATTTTATAATAAAACTTCCATTGAAACTTTATTTTGTTATTTTTGGCTTCGGATGAAATCAGCAAACCTTTTGAATGGCTCCTATACGAGAGACGCTATGTTTTGCCGTCTAGACTGCTGTCACCTCTCAAGTACCCTCAAGAACCTGTTTCAAAACTGGACCACGTCTTTAACAAAAGGGGGAATCGACAGCAGTCATTCCACCTTACTTATAGTTCAATGGTTTTTGTTAACTGCATCCCCCCCCCCCCCCCCGCCTTTCTCTAGAAAAAAAAGTAGCAGCAGCAAAGGTTTTTCTTTCTTTCTTAAAAAAGAAAAAAAATAAAAAAAATCTTAAGGTCTACGAAGTTTATTTTGTCCTAAAATACAGTCATATCATCATGAAAAGTTTTATTTTTCTGCACAAGTTGGGAATATAGTGTGAACATTATAGACATTTTAGGACAAAACTCGAAATTTTAGGAATTTTAGGAACAATTCCTACCCCTGGGTATTTAGCAAAATTCCAGTTTTCTCCAGTTTTCCAATGCAAGTATAATTTAGTGGTGCCATCAGAAAAAAGTCCAAGAAGGGTGAGGCACTTAGCAAAAACAAAAAAGAGAGAGAGAGAGAGAGAGAGAACTTCTCATGCACTAAGGGAAGGGGGGTCCGGGGGTTCTCCCCCGGAAAAATTTTGAAACTTGAAGGTTTAAAAACGCCATTTTAGACTTTCTTTGCTGATGTTTAGGGGGGGGGGGGGCGTTGTCTCAGCGGAAAGTAGTAGATAGAATTGAAGCCTTAAAAACGCGGTTATAGGCCATTTAACGTAAGGGGTAAGGGATGGAGCCCAGGGAGTGCCCCCAATGATTTTTTTTTAAAAATAGATCGAAATAAGTTCTCTGCCCCTCACCCCTTCCCAATTTCAAAATTGAAGTTTCAAAAACGCAATTGCAGACAAAATTTACATGATAAAAAATTTTACGGGAAAGAGGTGCTGGGCTCTTCCGTGAATTTTTTTTTTTCAAAATTATGGTCTTAAAAACTTTAGTAATATTTTATATTCAGGGGCTATACCATTTAAATATTTTCTAACTTTTATTTAAAAAACTTGAAAAAGTCTGTTCGGGAACTCTTGCTCGAGTATTTTCTGAAATTCAAAGAGTTCATCGGCCTTCGGAGCCCTCCGGGTGGTAATCCTAAGACGTACGCTAAGAAATAGGGTGATGAGGAGAAAAGTATAATGAGTTCGCTATGATGAATCCAAGTGAAATTCTTACTCTCATATTTTTACTTTTCCTGAAATATTTATATACTTCTGAAATTCAAAATTCATAATTTAATTTCCTTTAATGTTTGAAAATCCCGATTCTTCAGAAGTTTTCAAGCAAAGCTTATGTTTTTTTTTCTATGATCATTACCATCTTTTTTTTTTCTTTTTTGAAGCAGTGAAACATGCTCTTTAGTATATGGCAAATGTTAATGTACGCTCCTGAAAATAAAACTGAAACACTTCAATAGTTGGGGAGAACCTAACCTAGCAGCATTAAAGCTACTCAAATCTTAATTATTGCATTAAACGCTATCAGGTTAGGTTTGTACCAACTACAGTTTTTATATAAAACGTTTGTCTTTAATAAGTAAATCAATCTTAATGAAGTTGAAATTGTAAAATATATTACAAACAAATGGCACCAGTGAAAGAAGGAGAACACTCAAAATCAACTACTTTCACTGCAAAAGGCATTTAAAATTTTTATAGTACTTTTGTAAAGCGTATTTGTAATGAATTAACAAATGGTCCCTTTCTCTGCAATGAAAATATAATTTAAAGAAGAATTAACAGTATATTCTTTTTTTCAAAAGCAATACCTTTGTACCACTTTAATTGTAGCCTATTATGTTTCGAAATTTATCATTTAACACCAAGATTGCAGTATAATTCAAAAAATTAAATAGTTATTAAAACATGTTAAACTTATCTCAAAAGGAATGGTCTTGTCGTTGATTGAAGACACAGAGCAAAAGCACGTTCACGAGCACGAGTGAATCAAAACAGCGAATGACGAACGTTCTTCGTTCTTCCTCCAAAAAAAGAAAAAACTCCCGCCTTTTCCAAATGACTTATTTAACTAAATACGTAATAAAACTATCTTGTTACGGGTTGGTTACTGGTGGGAAAGTAGGAAACTTTTCAAAAAGTAAAGAAAGAAAACACAACTGTGCCCAGCGTGTGAAAACGACTTCAATCTCGACCCCCCACAGATCTGTCTCTTCTCCCTTCAGCATTCTAGATAAGGAAAGGCAATATAATTGTTCGTCAAGAAAAGTGACCATTCCAAGGTCAAGTTTTACATCCCATGTTGTAAATCCTGCTGCCTGCTCCCCTATAAACACCGACTCGGGCATAAAATCGCACAAATGACGACTGGTATATTTTGAGGGACTGATATAATACTGACACAAAAATGACGACTGGTTATCATTTGTTTGGGAAGGGGGGGTGTGCCTCACCCTTCTCTACCCCCTCTCTACACTTCCTAACTATATGACTACTCCAATTAAAGCAAATACAATCATGTGTATTAGGGTGGGCCGAAATAAGCCGAAAAAATTTTTTTTTCGAAATCAATTTTTGGATAGCGCGCAAAAGTTGCGTAGTGAGCTAGTTAGCACTCACAAAAAATTTCTTGGATATTAAAAAATATCTAGCCGGCGCTATTTGACACTGAAAAACCGAAAAAAAAAAAGATAAAAATGAATTTTTGTTGAAATTTTTTTAAAAAAACTAAATTCCAAATATTTTGCTGGAATGCACCGAAAATGTTATATAATGAGCCAGTTCGAGCCCATAAAATGTTTCATTGATTTTAATGAGCATTTAACCGCTCCTTTCCGAAATCAAAAATTGGAGAAAAATGAAAAAATATTGAATTTCTTTAAAATCCAATGTGAAAATTATTTTTGAAAATTAAATCATAGACTAATTAATTAAATAGCGCCATTAATCATAGTAATTATTATCACGCAATAGTATCATACATTTTCCAGAACTACATGTATAGATAATAAAATTTTAAAAAAGAAATCTTCAAATTTGATTTATAATACCTCATGCATAATGAATATTATTTTTTGGAATAATATTGTCCCTTGTTATCAAATGATGGAAGTTCTTTCCTAGCTTGAAGTTTAGCATGAATGTATCCATCTCGTGCAGTTTCACCACGAACTTTTATTGCAGCTTCGGGTATTAGTTTCACACAACGTTTCACAGCTTGCGTGTGACAGGGAAATTTCTCGAAAGTAAACTCTGTAGAATGTTCTTTGCACATTTCTTTCCATTTTTGGTCTTTTAGATGCATTGTAAGAGGTGGCTCTGTTACAACACAGTTTGCCCAATCTACTGAATCAACGGCTTCAAAATTGAGTTTAGGACGCTCAAAAAATCGTACACCATCCGAGCTCTTCGTCTTCTTATTTCTAGAGTTCAGAATGCGCCTAACAGCTAATTCCCGAATGTATTTTCTTGAGTCAAACAACATTGTCAACAGTAGCTGTTCAGGATGAGCAAAATATGCATTACTTGAGAGAACTCTGAAAATTATCTCCTTAACGTTGTCTGGAAACTGCTTGCAAGAGAAATCATTTTCCAAAAATGTTGGGCGCGGTACTAGCAGTTCGGTTTTATTTTTATTTCAAACCACATTGGAGCATAAACTAAAATTACATACTTTACAAGCATTGTAAGGTTTTCTGATGGAGTTGGAGTGCCTATATACAAGCGTAACAAACGTTTGTAGTTGTCAGTCATCGCGCATGACTGACTGAGTTTGCCTGGGCTACTGTCAGCCACGCTTGAACGACAACTACCATCTTTTACGGCAAGACAGATTCTATACAAATATTGTTGTTTAGTACTTAAATTTTTTATATCTTCCATGTCCAAAACCAGAAGATTGCAGTCAATTTTATCAAATTTGACCACCGGATTTTTTTCTCAATCTCTAAGAAGTTGTTCGATAGCTCCAGAATATAAATGTGGCCACTTTGTGCAACCGTCCAATTCCAGTATAAGATGCCTCAGTGGCAACTCATTGTGAACATTGGACACAAGACAGGACCCCTTTAATTGCTTAATTCCCAGCTGTGGAGGTGTAGAATTACAGCATTTCTTGTCGGGGGGTTTTGTCTCTTAAGTGGGTCATCAAGTCGAGAGGAAGAAATGGCTTGAGAAAAAGAAGAATACTTGCGTTCAATTCATTAATCAGTTTAAAGGACTTCAGAGGATTCACATTTTTTTAATACTCAAGGGCTCTATTTGTCAAATATATATAAAATAGTTATAAAATAATCTTAGGTATAATAGAAGTAGTTGAGCGCCGTTTATTATCCAGGAGAAACAATTGGAACCGAAGATTAAAGAATTAGCATCTCATGTAACTATTTTTTTTATTTGAGTGTGTGCATTTTTTAAAATTGGCGTACAAATGTCGCATAAAATTGATTGAATTTTCACTGTTTTTTCTAAGTAACGTATTGCGTAACATTTCAGTACTTACTTATTTCGAAACTACTTTTATTTATTTATTTATTTTTTTTTTCATTTTTCCAATGTTTCAGTCTTAAAGGAGCGTAGCTAAATATTCTACGAAATGTATAAAAGTCTTTGAGGATTTACTCTAATTCACTGACAGATACTTCTAATGTTTGCTGAAACCAGCTTCAAATTTTTATTTTCGACCCCCCCCCCTTTTTTTTTTTTGAAAAAAAGTGCATTTTTGCCCTTTTCTTCAGTTTTTCAAGGTCAAATAGCGCTGGCTAAATATTAAAAAAATTTAACGAAATTTTTTATGGGTAATAACGGGCCCATATAGCAACTTTTCCGCACTATCCAAAAACAGATTTCCAAAAAAAGTTTTTTCGGCCCACCCTAATGTGTATATCAATAGTGCTTTTTTAAAACAAGATGCATACTCCTTATTCAGACGAATCCGACTAGTAAGTGGTCAAAGAACTACTTTGAACGGAAAAAGTTCTTCTAGGAAGCAGGTCCGGATCTATAATTTTTGGGGCCCCCTGCAAAAACTGTGTAGGGCCACTCCCAGAGGCCAGCAGTGTACATTCGTACCGTTAATAAGAACTTACTGCTAGTTTTTTGATTTTTTTTTTCAATTTCTTGGGACGTTGGGCCTTTTCAGGTCGTGTCCCCCCCCCCTGCACTGCGGGGTTGGCGGGTACGCAGATCTGGGCCTGCTAGCAAGACTAACTGTGCATTTTCTCAGAATAATTTTGTCGAAAATTTACAAACACAATTGTATGCTGAAATTGTGGGAAGAAAGAGGAAAATCCAAACTCCAGGGAAAATCCAAACAAAGGCACCTGAAACCAGGGGTCCCCTAAGCCTTAGGGGGCCCTATTGGAAGCAATCAGCCCGCACCTAAAATTCCTGATTAAATATCAATTTTCATGAGTTTTGAGCATTTGCCACTCAAAATTACGCCTGTCAACGGAAAATCCTCAAAACAAAAATTTTGGTTTTGAGGATAGTGAACTTCGCAGCTCCGAGGCCCTCTGCTTTTTTGGAGGCCCCAGCTATCGCCTCATGCGCCTATGCGGTGATCCGCCACTGGCTTGATGTACGTTAGAAGAGATAGTTCTTTTTCGTAAGCAACAACTTCATCAGTCAACATTGAAGGATTGTATTAATGTACCGTGACTACATTAAAATAAGTTGTTGTTATTAAGTAATGTATAAGTAAGAGAAAACAAAACAAAGTAACTATCATTAGTATTTTCCCCTCATTTTTAAAATTTCCACTAATTTATAGACATTTCTTACATAAGCTATATTGTTTTTCTCACAATTCTACTGCTATTCATGAATATTTGTAAGGCTTTTTTTTTTCTTCCTGAATTTCCCACTCCACATAAGTAGTCACTTCGCATAAGTGGTCAAAAGTTTTTGGTCCCTTGAGTGACGACTTATCGAGGTTTTACTGTAGTAAACTATTGATTCACATTAAAAATGCCAATAATGGGGAAATGACATTAAATTGGAGTAAAAGGATGTCATGTGATGCACACATCAGCTCGTTTTTCTTAAATTCTCTGTATCTTGAGTTTCTCAAAAATAAAGTTGTACTTCTAAGAGACAGGTTGCTACTAGTTAAGGTCCATATTGTTTATACTATGACCGATTTATTCGCTATATTCAATAGAATGAAAGCTTCAGCTTCAAGAAAATGCATGCAATTTAATCAGAACTGAGTCTCTTATTTCAATCATCTAGGGAAAAAAAAAACCTTCCCTTTTCGAAACAAAATTTTGATTGAGTGAATTTCAAGTCTTCAATTTTGTCTAATCTCCATAAGAAACGTAAAATTCCCTTTCAGATTTAGGAGGAATTTCGTCGAACCTTTAATCAATGAAACTTCAAATGGTGATCCTTTCGCAGAGTTTTAGCTGCAAGGAAACGCCTGTTACCTCTACCCTAAGCTGTGGATTAACTTCAAAAATAGTTTTGATTGCCTTTACCTCTTCCTACTGTGTCTAACAATGTTTCAATGCTATGACAAATCTATAGTTACAGGAAAGTGAAACCTCAAATCGTGTAAGAAGTGTGTTTAAGCTCTTTCATCTCACTCAAAATGTCGAAATTAATGTGAATACACTGGCTTTAAATCTCTGAGCCAACTTTTGTAGTGAGATTTGATTCTTTCTTGCATTTTTAATGGGGGAAAATGTGCCTGTTTTTTTAATTTCATCTCATTGATTTTTTTTTTTTTTTTTTAATGTAAGGATGCGTTTTTTGCAGTAGGGTAGACCGGGACCCATTTACGAGGATTTTTTTCAATGAATTTTCTAATTTTTATTTTTGAACCTAAGAAATTTTAGACATTGTGGTTTTATGAATCAGTTAATGAAGTCAAAATTTGTATATTCAGTTGTTGCTCAGCTTGTGTTTTTAACCGTAAAAAAAATGTTTTTTGAGTCCAAGTCGGTTGCGTAAACTTGCCCCGACATCGAGTGGGGCTCGTTCACGCATATTAAAAACAGGGCCGGATTACTAAATAGGCAAAGTAGGCAATTGCCTAGGGGCCCCGAGGTTCTGAGGGGCCCCAGAGAAATCGTAAAGTTGAAAATATGTAAGAGAAAAGTTCTTTTTTCTACCAAAAAAAAAAGAAAGAAAAAGGAAAAGAAATGGGGGGCTCCCTTCCTTTTTTCTCATCTTTTATTCCTGTCGAACAGGAACTTTTTTAGACATGTGGGATCCAGGGGCACACACGACAACTATGGGGCCCCTATAAAAAGGTTTTGTTATTCATTTTTCAAAAGTCATGGAGACTACGGCCTTTTATTTTAGCTGCTAAAGGGCTGACGAGGGCATATTTACCGGATCTCAAATATCACAAATGTTATATTTGATATTAGGGCCCCTACAACATAAGGGCCCTCAAGAGGGATTTAAAATTGAACATGAAAAAAATATTTACGTTAGACAAGTTGGGACAAAAAATGAGTAAGATCCGTCACTTTGGCCCGACGGCATCCAGATCATTAAATGTTGGCTAACGATAAACTACATAACGAAAGATTATTTTAATGATTAAAACAAGAGAGTATTAAAATGAAAAATCAATTTTTTTTTCTATCTTAGAAGTATTGATGAAGGAATCGTGACATTTTGTACCTTTGAATTCGATATCTGTGAGCTTTATGTATTTTTTTGCACTGACCTCTGACTGCAATACTGTCCTCATAACTAAATCAAAGGGATTTTATTGAAATATATGTTTTATGTGGGTTTTTCGTTTTTACTTATGTTCTGAAGAAGTATTTTAAAATCTAGTTAATGATACAGTTAAGTTATTTTCATCTCTTCGGGAGGGAAACCGTCCCCCCCCCCCTTAAATCCGCTACAAATAATAATAACGGTATAAATGCTTCAGCAATATTTTACTGAGTAGTGATCTATAAATCCTTTTTTTTCTACATCTAAAATAAAAAGTAAACATAAACACATTTTAGTCACCGTATTAATTGTTAATAAACATTATTGGTAATACTTAAAATTGTAGTCAGCACCTAAAACCAAGAGCATTAAAATGAGGGGTAAATTATGAAATTTGATAAAGGAATTGGGAAGATTTTGCGTGGTAACAGAAATACAGGCTAGAGAAATAATATATGAGATTATGTATAAAATACATGTGGGCGGGGGCCCCAACACTTCTAATGCCTATGGGCCCCGAAACCCTTGATCCGGCCCTGATTAAAAATGATACCAAATAGTAAGTGAAATAGATATTTAACCAAGTTTAAATATTTTATTTCTCTTAAAACACTTTAAAAATAAGAAAATCACAAATAATTAATTATAGATTATTTTATAGGCTAAACTAAAATCATAGGATTATTGCTAATTAAAAACAGAAACTATTTAGTCATCTTCTTCATCACTGTTCGATTTTACCAACAAAAATAAAGTATTTCTTTTCGCATACTTGTCAAGAGACTGCGTTTTGACATCTAAGACGTTGAAACCTGTCTTATCCTTTTTTCGATTGGTTGTGTGCTTTCAAACAATAGATGCAAGCGCAATTCTCTACTTCGTAAACTGAATCGTTCACTAATTTCCTTTTTACAAAGTGTACTAACTTTTCCCTGTCGCAGGTTTCGGTTTCATATTTTTTTTTCTTTGCTGTCTTCTATTTCTGCTTCAATAGAAACTTGTAAATTTTAAAGTAATTTCTCCTTTTTGTTTTGTTCTGCCCATTTAGTTTCTTTTCTTTGTAGCTTCTAACTGCTCTTGTCTGAGGGCTTCTTAATCGGAGTATCAGTTAGGATTGTAAGCATCCTCTTTTTTTCCCCCCTTTCCTGATTCCTAAGCTTTGGTCCTACTTTTTCAAATGGTCTCACTTGGGGTAGTTCTTATGTGATGATGTAGAAGGCTTACTGGGAAAAATACTTGGATTATTGATAAGCCTTTTCATTATTTTGACATCTAACGTGGTCTGTTTGAACATAATGTCTTACCATCTTTAAAATAAAGAAAATGTATCAGAGGCTGAACAGTGTATAAAGTTAAAGCTGAACAAGCATGAAGACATCACTCTATGATTGTTAGCTATAAGATACGATTCTTTTACTTAATTTAAAATGAATGGTTATTTTCAAAATTAAATAACCTGAAAATAGTAAAGGTTTGAAACAGTACAGAGCGAAAAAAGTGTCCAAGGTCTGTTTAGAAGTAAGACAGAGTAGTAAGACACATCAAGAACGTGCGTAAATGCGCCCCGATGAAAATGCGTAAACTTGCCCTGTCGGAAAGTTTTGATTTATTTTTAATGTGCAACAAAATTCAATAACTTTTCTGTCCACACAAATATAATTCTCAGAAAATGATAAAATTCTGCTCATTTTTATATATTTATTTGTTCTTAACGATGTATTATTTATTCACAATAAGCTTCAAAACGTTCAACATAAAATTTACTCGACTTGGTAGAAAACAGATTTTTCTATCCGCATGCTAAACCAAAGCTCGACTGATGCTCAAAAACTAGTGAGAATATTTGCTAGGGAGCAGCATCAATCTGGTATGACTGTTGGCTCTCCAGTTATAGCTCGCTTTCGAAAAAGGGCACTGTGTAAATGTGCCCAAAGTGTAAACGTGTCCCGGTCTACCCTAGTCATTTTTCAACTTAACATCAGGGCAAAAGCGTAGAGCTAAAGCAATCAAATTATAGGTAAAACTGCGAATAAAATCGCTTTTAAGTTTTGCTTCTCATAAATTATTGGGCAGTAAAAATTTGAAATATCACAAATTCACGTGGGGGAGGGGGATTTCCCTCATAAAGTGGGCGGTAGTTGTATAAAGACTGAGAATCACGGATCTATATTAAGTTCGAAAAGTCGTGCTTGTTGACATTAGGCGATTGCTCATGATATTTGGCACCAAAATAGAGCCAAAAACCTACCAACTTGGCGATATCTCCTCAATTTCTGGTTAAGCTCGTATACTACCACGGTGAATTTTCCTAAGCAGCAATCAGCAAAAGCAACCTAAGGCTTCAAAAACTAAGGAAATTTTAAATGGAAATTACCGAAACCAACGTCCAATTTAGCAAGTTTACAACAAATAAAGCACATAAAAACATAAAAATAACATCTATTTACAAAATTTGGAGTAACCTTTTTAAAGATTAACCTTTACCCCAAATTACAATGCCTTAGGAAACACAGCATAATAGATAAAATTATAAACTTTTCATGTTCTACTACAAGTCTGTACTAAAACTAAAAGTTTTTGCCATATATTAATGACTTTAGAGGAAAGTTCATGAGTAGCTTACATACCATATGCACTGAGCATAAACAAATAGTTTTCAAACCTTTAACTTGATTCCAGTTTCTAAAACTAAAGTAAAAATATCTGTTATGATCCCAACATACGTCTCCAAAAAAAAAAAAGAAAGGAAACTAAATATCTCAATTTAAAAAACAAAAAAAATCGTATTTTCAATATATTTCACTTTACCCCATGGGCCCATTTTCCCCTACCAGACCCTACTATTTTTTTTTAATTATTTTTTTTACATCAGTATAAAAAAAAGTATTAACAATTATACCGGTATATATCAACAGAAGACTTTCCTGTATCCGTTAATATTTTCTAGAACTATTGATTGATCATGTACGCATTGCATGTGAATGTATTTTTGGTAACAATAACTGATTAAGAAATCGGAAAGAAAAGAAAAATCTAAATTAAATACTGCGAAGATATCAGTACTTGAGAACGGTAGTAACGAATATGAACGAGTTGTTAATAGATAAAATCCCCCCAAACACTTCGCATCCTTCTTAAAATAACTCAAATGTGTTACATCATATTACGCATCGCCTACCGATAACAGATGTCATTCCCTAATACGAACCTGTCATGCTCATAAAACGTGTTCGATATGCATAAAACTCATTTCTGGTATAGAACCTTCGTCCGATTTTCCACACTTCTTCCATTTCATTTTTATCAGTTATTACTTCGTGGCGGTGGCGTGACAATGACATTTTAATTCCGATCCTCTTTCACGGAATCAACAGTTTAGATCGTGCTCTTCCAGTTCAAATAAAGCAAGGAAAGGATCAAGATTCGTTTAAATGTAAGGTAACTTTGAGAAGGATATACTTGAAACTGCTGGATTTTACGTGTTATGCAGGCAGTGTTGAAAATGGTTTTGGATAAAGGTACGTTTTTTGAATATTCTCAGTTTATATATATTAATATTTTTCACTTTTGGATTTTTATTGGATTTTTTTAATACATTGGTTCTTCATGAATCATATATTATGATTTTGCATAAAGGTATGATCTCAGTTTCATTTTAATACGGAGATATTATCAATATTTTTTGCCTAGTAATTATTTCAAACATTGTCCGAAATATTCTGTGTTTAGAATGCAGTACTCGAAATTTTGCTGTTGATGGTTTGGTAAAATTTATAATGACATAAATTTTCTTGTTATGATATTACAAGAACCTTTAAAAAAAATTTAAGTAAAAGGCAAAAACAAAAAACAAAAAAAAAAGAGAAAAGAAAAAGAAAAGAAAAGAAAAGAGGAGGAATTGCCGGTTTTACTCAACGACACTTTTTTAGCGGATAATTTATTTTAATTACTAATTTTATAATGTCACATAATTTACGGGGGGGGGGGGGGAATGGAGCAATTTGAAATATTTAATTCACGGAGTTATATTTTCAGATGGTATTGAACATTAAAATTATTTCGACCATTATCCACATAGAGCATTTTGCTAACTTGACTGCTGGTGAAGCACAGTCGGTTTATAAAATAGAAATCCTGATCAAGTAAATGTTCGTGTTTGTATAAAAACTATTAAGCACGTTATGGGAATATACTTTTTAAATTTTTTATGTCATTCAAACTTTGAACATTTTTCTTGAGATAGAAACTCCTTAAAACCCGTCAGTCAACAATTAGAAGAGAAATAGCATTATTTCTGAGGAAGATAAACGCTTAAATATATATTTATGTATATATTTTAAAAAGTAAGCATAGTTTAAATAAAAACGCTATGTATGGTATGTTCAAATAAATAAATTATTTTCTTGTAAATTCAATTTAATTACTCGCCACTGGCATGGTTAGAGATAATTATATACAAAGCCTCAAATGTTCTGACAAATTTAAAGAAGAATAATGTTTAAAAACTACGTTTTAAGTAGACTTTCATGTGTTTTAAATTGAAAATTTGGCATAATTACGCAGCAAGATCTTTTTGGCCTACAAATCTGAAAGATTGCACAATAAGCAATCACAAAAAGCTTGAAAAGATGCAAAGCTGTGTGAAGGACATTTCCGTATGAATAATTTCTCAGGTCGAACGTGAAAGAAGGCATGCGTTTTGAGGAAGAAGCGTCAAAATGAAGTTTTGAAATAAAGATAGGGGGAAAACTTCTGTGCTCAAAGAGTGATGAAACACAAATCCTTGTGCTCACTTTCACCTTACTTGTTTCTTGTAACGTGTAGTTATCAAAGCCTGTACTCGACAGATATTATTCCGGTACATATTTTATTTTAAATGATTTCGTGGAAAATGCATTGCACGGAGCAGGGCTGTGGAGTCGGACTGGTTTTGTGGTAAAGGAGTCGGAGTCGAAGGTTTAACATTTCAAGAGTCGGAGTCGGAGTCGGTCCTTTCCCGCCAGGGTCTGCAACTCTGTCAGTGCTTGCAGAATCAGAGCTGGAGTCGAAGTCGGACTGATTTTGGGGTAAAGGAGTCGAATGCTCTAAAATTCTGGGAGTAGGAGTCAGAGTTGGTCATTTTTTCTTGGACCCTGCAGTCCAAGCTTGGAGAGGGAGTATAAACGCGTATTTTATATGAAGTAAACAAATGCTCCCAAAAATTAGCTTAAATGTAAACGAACAGCCTCAAGATATATTTTTTAAAATAGAAATCGCACTTTTTCTCCATAATCTAATGGATTTCAAGTTCTCTCAGGCTGTTTTTTTTATACGTTTTTTGTGAAAAGGTTCTATAGATGAAAACACCAACGGAAAAATGAATACAATTTTCTCATCTCAACTTGACGTTTTAATTGAAACAAATATATAAAAAACTTTAATTAATGTAAAAACATTTTTATCGATAGCTTTGGTACAGGTTTATTTTTTAACATCCATTTAAAACCTTAAAAAACGATGACAAAGAAAACGATTTTTTTTTTTAAATTTGAAGCTTAAATGACAATTGAACAGCATTCAAGGGTTTGCATGCAATTATTGATTTTTTTTCCCTCACTACCACCATTTTATTCATCTCGAATTGTGTTCTAGAACTTTTTAAAATCTTCCTCACTCAATAGTAAAAATACATAACCCTCAATAGGAGGATCAAGAACCGGGAAATGTTATGGGAACCTAAATTTTTTTGCTATACCAAAGAAAGTTTTGTTTCAATTTTGGTTTTGCACTCTCAAACAAATTTCACTAGCAATCAAATTTCTCAGCTTTCTTTACTAAAAATGAGTCTTACTGTGAATAGTGGAATTTCGCAAATGTTTGTTTTTGTACAGCTCTATCTTTTCCTTTTACAAGTACTTCCTAGTTGCTTTATTTGCGTTTAATGGCTTAAGAGACTCAACAGTTTATGCTATATGCCGTAAGTTAATTTACAGATTTTATTTTAGTGCTTAGTTATACAGAAATTTTAACGAGACTTAAATACAATGTTTCTATTCTTTAGAACTTTTTACGAATAAAAATTTAAATTGTTTATTCAAATAATTTTATTTATTAGTACAAAAACTAATATATATATATATATATATATATATATATATATATGTATAAAGAAATAAATAAAAATAATGATAACGTAGAATAACAAAAGCATCAAAATATAGTTTGGATAAACCTTTTATACAACTATTTCTCTATCTATACCTTTTTTATGTATCTATCTCTACCTTTTATTCATTTTTAAAACAAAAAAATTTGATTTTTTCAACTTTAAAAATCATATTGTAAACAAAAGCAAACCACGCTTCAGAAGTATCCATGTCCCTCTCTCTGGAGAAATCTGTTTCAATAGACAGGCAAAAAAAAAAAAAAAGAAAAAGAAAAGAAAGAAAATACCTGAAAAAAAAAGAAATAAGACAAAAAAAAAAAAAAATAAATAAATAAATTTAAAAAAAAAAAAGAAAGAAAGAAAAAAAAATCTCGAGCTTCGCACAAAACCCTGCAAATGCAATCATAGGCATTCATATTTCGATGAAACTAGAAACTAACCAACAAAAAGTAACATTCATAACTTTATGTGCAATTATTTCATTTTGTACCTTAAAAGAATTAGTTTTGTTCACTTTGTTTCATTATCGACACAATTTTGAATTCCCATCATTGACGTACATGCGAGAGTCAGCAAACGAAAATGTAGAAATATGTTTCAAAACCGTACTCAGGCGCTCGCATCGGAAGATTGCGCGCGATAACGTGACGTCACGTCACGCCACTGATTGGCGAATAGGAAGGTCGGCTGATTTCTCTTGAGGTCAAGCACCTGCTAGACGCACTCTCTCTCATAACGTATTAAAACAAACGGGTTATCAGGTTAGTTTGCAATTACAGAACACAGGGCTGCCCGAGTGAAGGGGGGTCCAGATCAAGCCCCTCATTTGGCAATGGGATGGGGGAATTCACCCCCGCCCTGGATTCGAAAACGATACATTTTACTTTTGATTTTTTTAAATTCTATAAAATGCATTGAGTTCAAACCCTTCGCCCCCCCCCCCCCCCACCCACCTCGAAACACTGAAATGACGGCCCTAGCGCAGTATTGGACTTGAAATTTTCAGTTGCGTTTGCTTCAAGGATTCTCTTTTTGGAGCAGACTCTCATTTTGGGAGGGGGGTTACTCCATGGCGTTTGAGGTGAGTGGATAACCCTGCAAAATATGTTAGGATGCTATCGAGAAGCACTCTCAAAAGTAGAGTTTAACGAAAATTGTGTTAAATTATGCAAATGAAGGGGACAGAATTTCCCATTCATTTCGATCTGTTCTGCTCTGCAACAAAATGTTAATATGCATTTGTGAACAAATTTTGTTGCTTTTTTCCCCCTTCATGTGTATTTAGTAAGTAACATTACCCCCCCCCCGAAAAACTTTGAAATCACAACCCTGCTAAGCCCCAGCCAATACTAACGCCGAAATTAAGTAGTTTCCAAGTGTACCCTTAACATAGCTATTTGGAATTTGTTTTAATTATTATATAAAGATTTCTTCAATGCTAAAATTGAAGCGCATGGCTGAAAACGTAGGTATTAGGAATGTGTCGTTTATGAACGAACGGGTAAAAAAGAACGAATCTTTAAAATGAAAGGATCCGTTCGTTCACTCAAAAATGAACGACCCTTCTTTTGAACGGTGAGCAGTTTGGAACATTGTGTTGATGCACTTGTGATAAAATGCTTTTTTTTTTTTTAATTACATTGATCTTCAAAATTTTAACTCTCAATCAATCTTAAATTTCCTTTTTCTCTGTGCAACACGATATTTTCATCCGAACCTTTTTACTTTCTGCTTTATTCATCATTTTTCTTTCATCGTTGCAGTTCATTTGCAATTTTCCATTGTATCCATTAGTAATGATTTGTGTAACTTGTTTGGGGTACTAACAAAATTTTTAGACACTCCAGTTCCTGTCCCTCCAGATAAAATCATTCCACGCTTTCTGTCGCCAAAGTTATTTCTAAAAATACCTTTTATCACTTTTCTCTAGATTCTCTTGTCTTTTATAACATCCCTCCTATCAACTACCATCCATATTGATTTGGCTTTAATTTTAACTTGCTTGGTGAAATGCAAAAGTCGCTTATATTACATTCATTATCGAGAAATTTTTAATAAAGATTATTACTGTTTAATTTTTTCCCCATTAAAAAAAAGTGTTGCATTTTATTTATTTACTGTAAAACCCCTCCTAACAGACACTCTTCAAAGGCGGACACCTCTCTTATGCGGACAATTTTTAATTCCCCTGTTCCAATGCAAATAACATTATTAAACCCCTGTCCTGCGAACACCTCTCTAGAGCGGACAAAAAAAAAAAAAATCCCGTTAGTGTCCGCATTAGAGGGATTTTACTGTACTTATTTATTTGTTCTCATTGGTTCTGTGGAATAATTTTGAAGCTCAGTAATATTTTTAGGCAAGTCTTTTTTTGAAAATTAAGTTAGCCGGTACTGCGGCTAAGCTACCGATACATTTGTTGTTACTTTTTTTCGTTATACATGATCTATTGGTAATATTGTATATATACAGCGCTGTAGCTGGAAAAAATTAATAACTTAAGTTTTTGACATGCTGAAATGGAACCTGCGATTCTTGGAATGGAAAACATATCTTACCATTCGGCAACTGAGGAATATCTTACAAAATGAACTATAATTGCTTTATACATCTAAACCTTCACACAGCTTTTTAAATTCATTTTTCATAGGTATATTTTCTTACTTTTAGATCATTTTAATTATTTTTCCATCAATGGATATTACTGATCTAATGAAACGTTTCGAATATACGCGAGCATGTAGTGCAGAGAGATCACCTGCAACTTTTTTAAATGAACGAAGTCGTTCAAATGAAAGAGTTGAATGAACGGATCAAAAGAATGAATGATCCTCTGATGAACGGTTCATTAAAAAGAACGACATTGTCCACCTCTTGTAGGTATCTCCAAAAAAAAAAATGTTTTAGGAAAAACTCATACATAGGGGAGGGTGGCCCAAAACGGTTAGGCAATGATATTATGCGTATGTCGTGTTTACCCTTATGTACCCGAGTTTCAATCAGTCCCAGCGAAGCAGCGGTGAAGAGGCATAACGTAGCCAGACTTAAAATACAAAAAAAAATGATACATTTCTAAAAAAAAAAAAAAACTGAAGGTATGTAACTTGTGATTAGTCGAAGACCAGCTAATTTTTTTTTATTGTCAATAATATTACGTTATTCTGACTCCATCCACCTATAGACAATGATGGTCATTCCGTTTTTTCAATTATTAATTTAAGATCATAATTATTGAAATCAATAACGTGCTTTCGCGCAAAGTGGGTATTTTTCTATATGTCTTGTTGGCAAGGCAAATGTACTGACTTAGATTTTCCATTTAAATAGGATAAGTATAACTTTCAATTTTTTTTTTTTAATGATGAAAATTTGCTAGTTTGTTGATTCAATCAAATATTTCTTTATGTTTTACAAACAAATGTGCTGAGTTATGTTTTTAACTTCAATTCGATAGGGATAATTTTACTATTTATATTTGTATAGTGGCAGTTAGATAGTCAATTGCTTTAATCCTTTATTGCTTCATATTTGACAGATAAATGTACCAAATCGCAATTAATTAGGCTTACCCGCTTTACCCGAATGGCTCACCCGCTTTAGGTCCCCTGGTAAGGCAAAGCGGGTTTTTCGAGTGTTTTTAATGTTTGATAATAAATAAATTGGGTTTGAAATATTGCAAGAATCACTTTTTAATTTGAAGTTCAAGAACCCTCCTACGAAACAAAATCAAAATTGTTACGATAAAAAGCCAAAAACTACAATTTTCGATCGTTCTTCGTTAACCTACCCGCTTTGGGCCACCCTCCCCTATGTCAGTGCAAAACTATATGAGTTGCAATAAACTTTCCTGCTTTGTTGAAACCATTTAGTGGATCATTTTGAAACTCTCTGACTGCCTCAGGTTGTTGGCCTACGTATTCCAATGAAAAAACTGGAAGAAAAAAAAATGTATTTGCGAAAAAATTGGAAATGGAGATACCTATTTTTGCAGCTACACGCTTCAATTAAGGTATAACGATTTTAAATGTACATAATAGTTTTGAGATATATGTGTGAGCTATCGCGAAAAACCAGAGTGGGAAAACCAACTTTATTCCTGATTCCGGGATTTATGGACATAGGAAAAAATCTATTTAATCTGTCGATTATCCAAGGACAACTCTCTTGATATTGGTAAATATTTTATGGAAAGTCTTTTATTATTTGATAAAAAAAAGTCACATAACTTCTTCACGAGAATTCATATTTTATAAATATTTTGAAGTGATAAAATATGTTTATATGCATGCTTGTCTCAACCCTAACAACAACAACAACAACAGCAAATTTAAAAAGACTTTAGTTTTTTTTTTTTTTCCGCTCAATTTCAGTGGGATTTCTAAACTCTATAAGTTCTCTAAGCTATAACAGCAATAACTCCTTTTATCAAGACTTTCTTTTGTAATGTTCGCTTTATTAGGAATTCCCATCCCAATAAGAAAGACAGCACGCCACTCTTAACTACTGCCCCCTCCCCTTTCTCAAAAGAACGGGACTCCCAAAATGGGAGTAAAAACCATGTAAAATCCCTCTTAAAAATGTTAATGACGCATTCAGGTCCAGGAGCCCCCCTACCCCCTCATGGCCATCTAACATCATTTATAAGCAGCTTTTTAGTAAGTAACAACAGCAACAAATAAAGATAAGAAGATGAAGAAGAAACTCTAGAATGAAATTAAAAACACTTCATCATAAACATTTATGTTAACAATATAAAAACGTTAGGCCTCAAATTTACTCCACTTTGGGTCATACAATCAATCTCTGACTTTCGGAGAAGTGCATTTCGAGTTTTAAAAACAATTATTTTTCTATCTTAAAACCGAAAATGAAAAATGCATTCAAAATCTTTGCCACTTTCTCGAGTTATCAGTGCTGAAAATAGTTTTTATTCCCAGTATTATTATCCTTTATAGATGAATTTTTTCCCGTAAGTTTTTGCTTTGAAAAATTTTGAATTGTTTAAAAAATTTCAAAATTAATCAATACCATCCAAGAAAAACTTTAACTAAGCTTAGAATGCTTCAGAAATTAGATCGACTACAGCTTTGCACCAAAAATGGCACCATTCTCTTTTTTTGTAAATGATGACTTTCTGAACCTCATTGTTGCCTAAATGGCAAAATTCTTCAATTTTAAACAAATTTTCAAACCTACTCACTTATTTAACGTCCTTAAATCAGTTTGTACATACCTGAGGCATTAATAATATGTTGTTCTGAAAATTAGAAAATGTTGATGATTGAAAGTTTGAATATTAGTTTGCTGGTAAAACATTACTTTACCTGGAATTTTGATGACAAAACGAAGAGTGAAAATATGTTAAATAAAATATATTTGAAATAGATTTTTTTCCCTTGTTCTGATAGAGCTAGTGAGGTTATTTTATTCTTCTTGTTATTATTACTATGATTATTATTCTGCGGCTCAATTTGTCGGACCCTGTCTATAATGTTGAGCTTGATTTCAGTTCATTGTTTAAATATGAACGAAACAATTTTTAAATTAAGCAAAGAAGCGTGAGAATGAGGTTTTTGATAGAGATCTATTTAATAAAAAAAATGGTTTTCAGATAGACAGACTGATCTACCGATACATATTTCCACAACTCATAATCCCACTTTAAAAATTTTCTTGACTAATTTAATTTATTTGTGACTTTTTTAAGCGATACAACTAGTAGATTTACGATATAAAAGTATTTTTCCTTTCCTTTTTAAAATACGTTTACGGGAATTTAGACAACAAATCTTATACCAATAATAGAAAAATCAGTAATTTAATAAGTATCATGAGATACTGCTGTTAATATTTCACTTCATGCTACAAAACTAAAAAACCGATTCTCACTGCAAATAAAATAAAACAAAACAAAGCCCCTTTTGAGATATTGTGACGACTACTCTCTTAAAACTAGTGATGTTCCGGATATCCGTATCCGTATCCGCGGATATCCGAGGGAAGATAAAGATCCGTATCCGTTACTTTTTTGACGGATCTTAAACGGATCATTTCTATTCAAAAAATTGTTAAATATTTGAATAAAAGACTCTTAAATTCCGTTTAAATTAGGTTTTATTCCCTATTTAAATTATAAAGTATCATTTCAGAAGCCAGTTTTGTATCCTCCCCCCCCCTCCCCCGTTGCAAAAAGGAAGGGGGAATAAGTTTTGAAAGTGTGTATCAGTGTGTCTTTTTGTGGCGTCGTAGCTCCTAAACAGATGAACCGATTTTGATAATTCATTTTTAATTCAAAAGGTGACTTGATCGAAAGTTTTTTTTATCTTGGCCTCGTTTTTGTAGAACTTTAATTACCGGAGATATTAATTAAAAACCGACTTAGCGTTTTTCACAAATATGGTAGTAAAAATTTACCCTTACGCCTACTTTATGTTGGCTCTAATTGAAAGAACGAAGTTTTCTGCGTATGACATTTATTTGAAACTTCCAACTTATACACAGTAGGAGCTATAATCTTGTAAAGTAAATTTTAAATGCAATTCTAAGCCTTTATACGCGTGATTGGTAGCGATTTCATAGTCGGAAGATAAGGAGAAAAAGCTCAATGATTTAAAATTTTTACCTGCTGTCAGTTCATATTTGTTAACAAATGTGTAATCTGATCCGCGAAATTCATCTTAATATGAGGTCGGCTCTCCGAGACATGTTTTGATTTTTTAATTTTCAATTTAATATTAATTTTTGTTATTCATTTGGGGTTTCTGTTATTCTTCATTTATGTTTTTCTCGACATCCTTCAAAAAAAAAAAAAAAAAAAAAAGGTGAGACTAAATACTCTATTTACTGTTTGTAAAGGTGTTCCCGGCTCTGTATTTCGTCGGTCGGAGTAAGTTCGGTGGAATGGGTCAGCGCTGCATTTATGCTGAAAATAAAATGCGAAAAATTATTTCTAGCCTGTCGAGTAGCAGCTTTACACTCTTGCTCCTGTATCCTACATCTACCGAGTAAGCCAGAAATAATTTTTCACATTCCATCTAAACATTAATACAGCACTGGCCCATTCCTTCCAACTCTGCCCCAATTTTAACGGAGATTTCTTTAAAGAGTAAATCATAGTCTTGATTATATTTTTGCCGCAGTTGACATTTTTTGAAGAAACTGCCATTAATCTGACGGGAGTACCTTCCGTAACAAATTTTACAGTTGGCTAGTTGAATTGGGTAAAAAAAAAAAAAATGAGATCCGTATCCGTGGATCTTGACACTAATGATCCGGATCCGTACCCGTATCCGCGGATCTACTTTTTTGATGATCCGGAACATCACTACTTAAAACGGCGTTAAAAAGCTTTAGCAGTACAAAACAAGTAATGGAGAACTTATTTAGCAAAATCGATTATGAAAGTACGATGTTTTTTTTCTTTTGCTCATATTTAATGATATTTCGCATGAAAATATAATAAAAATTGTTTAAAGTGTGCAGAAAGAAATGTTTTACCTTCACCGAATCATCAAAAGCATTTTTAGCGCCTTCTGTTATGATTCTGACGCGCAGTTCTGAAAATATCAAACGAGACACGGGAAAAATCATTTGTTAGGTTAAGTTGCGTGAAAATGTCTGAAAAGAAAACTATAAAATTTCTGAATGACATATATTTGTTTGATGAGCGTGTTATATTGCCTTTCCTTTACATTGTGTCCCTCCCCAGTTATGTACTTAGTGAATGCATAAAAGTTTTGAAGAATTCTGTCACAAGATTTTTAATTCATCAGAGTTTGAATCTTCATGCAACATTAAAAATATACAAAAAAAAAAAAAAAAGAAAACCATCAAGAGTAAACGTAATTTTAAAAGAAAAAAATTACTTAATACGCTTAAAGAACTTTTTTGGTGTAACCTTATAGCACAAGCACAGCCGTGAGGGTGCAGCTAGTTTGAAATAAAAATAATTTTAACATTAAGTAACTGAATACTGCACCGAATATTAGTAGGTCTCAATTAATATTTGAAATGTTAATTATAAGAACTTAATCATTTTAAAATTACAAAAATAATTTTTGATTTATATTAAAATATTATACAGTTTGAGTATCAGTTTTGAAAATGGCTTGTATTATCATAGGCTTTGATATTCAGGGGTAACTTTTAATTGATTGGAGAAGTACACTTGCCACTACATGGTTAAAATGTTACCAGATAGGAGGCGCTAAAAACAGAGTAAATATTTCACCATTTCACTTTGTCCCGCTATTTCACTTTGCCCCAACTTGTTGCCACATACCATTTCTTGTAAATTTAATGCTGCGAGGGCTACGCTGCGACTGCAATATTATAGCGAGTACTTAAATGAAACAAAGATAACGCATAACCCCCCCCCCCCTCCTCCTCCCCTCTCTCTTTGATTTATATTTATTTTGATGACTTTGGGTTTTGCTAGTAGGTCACCGCAGTGACTTCTTTTAAAATTTTATCACAGGCAATGCCTCCCCCCGGGAAAAGAGAATTTAAAAAAAAGAAAGTTTTTTGAAATGTACTGAAGTATAGAACTTGTGCTTCGGGCCGAAAACTTAAGTTTTGGGACAAATAAAAACTTGAATTATACTCTTCAGTTTTAAAAGAACACAGTCGGACCTCGATATAAGGTCACCCCTCGAGACTTCAGCGATACTGACCTTATAAGCGGGATGACCTTATAACCGATTCATATATCTTTTTTAGTGAATAAGCATGTATGCATCAATTCTTTAAAAAAGTTAATACATTCAAATATATCAGTTAATTAGGGTGCAATAGTTACATCGATTTAAATCAACTAACCATACCACTTACTTACTATCACTTCCCATAAATTCAAAGCTTCGTTGTCTCCAAACATCCCAGATCGGTGAAGAAATTCTTTAGTATTTTGCTGAGAAATCTTTTGATTTATGATTTTGATTTGATTTATGATAACACATATTGGGGTATATAGCTATTCTCAGCGGAGAAGCTTTTACCTCTAATAATCTACAACCTTTTTCCATATTTTATTTCCAGGACAATACACATGAAAGATGTACATTACATAGGAATGAAGGAATACCCAGGGCTAGAGGCGGGAATCGAACCCGAGCCTCTCTGCTTACAAAGCAGTTGGCGAAGCCACAAGGCTACCGAAGCCCCGAGATATCTTTTTCGCGTAAACATTGAGAAACAGGGAACAAACATTGCCAATCTAAAACTATTTAATTGAAAACTTGAAATCCACATGTTATGATAAAAAGAACGACGAAATCGAGGTTAAAAGCCAAGCACAAAATTGACACTGACTCATTGTTGCAACTTTGATTTGATTTGATAACACACTTTGAGGTCTTTAACTATTCTCAGCAGAGAAGCTTTATACCTCCAATAATCCACAACGTTTTTCCAAATTTTATGCTCAGGACAATACAAATGAAAGATTTATAATACATGAGAAAAGAAAAACACCCAGGGCGAGGTGGGAATCGAACCCACGCCTCTGGCTTAGAAGACACAGCTTTTACCACAGCGCCACCGAGGTCCCGTTGCAACGTGATGAACTACCGCGAGGAGAGTAAGTTCTGCGATTTCAATAAAACATCGCAGTTATTTCACTTAAGTTCTAGTGCGAGATTTTTAACGGTTAATAGCTTCAAAGAAATTTCTATATAGGTTAAGGGACTGTCCATTTTCCATGACACATTTTTATCCCCCTCCCCCTCCACCAGGAGTGCCCCAAACTAACATTTTTAAAGAGGGAATTCTCAATCTGCCGAATGAAATTTAACTTTCACCGAACGATAATAAACGAGCTTGCGCAAATGTTCTACATGCATAACATATAGTGAGAAAGAACATTAGACATCATTAAAAATCAATTTGAAAAAAATAAAAAAAGAATCTCAATGTTGCACTATGGTCTCCAAATTTCGCGAATCGTCAGCAAAATTTGCCAAAAAAGGAAATTCTGTGACCTCCCATCGGGGCGCACTTGTTTGTCACAAAGTGTCTCACTTCACTGTACGCCCTCTGCCCCACTGTACGCTTTCACCTTCACCTTCTTGACGATGATTTCTTCCATGCCGGACCTCCAAGCTTTTCCTAAAAGGTCCAAAGAGAAAGAGATTGAAGTCACTTGGAGCGAGGTCTTGACTGTGAGGAAGGTGATCCAATCACCTAAACATTATCACACATCGTGTTTCATTGGTGGGACATGTTTCTGTCAACGTAGCCATCTTTTAATTAACATTTTGTCCTGTTATTGGACACTCAGCTGCCAGTTCCATCCACTGGTACAATTTGAAGGTCATCATCCAATTATATTGTTTTCTTCAGCATGATTTTTATTCACTCAGAGAATCTGCGCACACGTCAGAAATCTTGTTACCTTACTTTTTGAAACCTCTACGTAAACATGCAGTGTAAAATCATGTTTACGTAACAATTTGGTCATTATATCAGTGACTTGTTCTACATTCGTCAGTCTCCGGTTTTGCTTGCAAAGTACATATAAAAAGAACAAACTTCACATATAAAAACATCAACATTCATCAGTTTTAGGCAAGTCCAGTTCAGCATTCAGTTTCAGGTCTGGATCTGCGTATCCGCAAGCCCCGCAGAAGGGGGGGGGGGGGACGTCCTTAAGGGGACCCAACGGCTCAAGAAATTTTTTTTTAAAAAAGGAGAAAAAAACTGGCATGAAGACTTATTAACGTTACAAAAAAAAACCTGCTGGTGTCTGAGGAGGGGCCCTACAAAGATTTTGCAGGGGCCCCCAAAATTTATAGATCTGGGCCTGGTTACTGCTTCATTTTTTGGTATCACTTTCCGCTGCATTATCTGCACTTCATAGAACGTTAGTAAGAGAAGTGACTTTTCACTTTTTAAGGATCGTATACTGCGGAAAATACGATCCTTTAAATATTGGAAGTGAATCTGTTAGGTACTGAAATCATTCAGAGAACGTCAGACAAAAGTGACCTTATAAGCGATTACTGTATTACGACCTAACCTTATATTATAACAAATAAATAAAATAAAGCGTGAAATTTATTTAAACATAGTGTTACCACCTAATCTAGAAAGTCGTTATTATGCTGATTGTTAAGTTAATTTGCACGGCAGCTTAACATATTTGCTCCGTTAATAAATGCAGGGGCTTGCACAGAGGCGGCGGGGGGAGAAGAGACACCTGCTGGCCCGAGCTCGAACCTTAAGAGGACCCGAGATTTTTTAAATGACCGGTGAAATATTTGTATAAAGATTTGTAAGGGTAAACAATGTAGAGGGGGGCCCGTAAAACTCATTTGTGATTTGCCCCAAAATTTCTGTGCACGCCCCTGAATAAACGGAATCAAGAGTTAGTACTGTCAAGAGTAATCTGTGCAATTCAAAATGCCTTAAATCTTTGCTGTAATACTTATAAGTAAAATTAAGCCTAATTTTATCATATGATTTGCAAAATCATTTCCTTACTTGTAATAATAATTCAAACCTTTTGATTCTTTGCATTATAGTTTTTCAATTGATTGATGGTTGATATCATCAACTAATTTGTAGTTATTTGATTGTGTTAATTTGATTTTTTAGAAATAGAAATGTGAATAAATTACATTACTCTAATATCCTTAATTGTAACAATGTTTTAAACTATTTGATTCTTTGTATTATGGTTTTTAATTGATTGATAATTGATTCTAACAGCTAACTGCTGATTGATTGTGTATTGTTATTGTTATCTTCTGAAATCGATAAGTAAATACATGGCATTTCCGCGTACAGAAAAGTTGCAGTTGTTCCATCAAAATATCGTATTTTCACTTTAAGGAGTTTGGAAGTAGATCCTAGGAGTTTGTGAGCATGAACCTAGATCAGTCGTGTCAAACTTTTTGTTTTACATGAGGGACACACCCAGGGGTGCCCCGAACTTCAGTTTTTGGAAGGGCTGAAATTCTCTAACTTCCGAATAGAACTCCAAATTTTACCGAATCGTCAGACAAAATTTGCCGAATAAAGAAATTTTTGGAATTTCACACTGACCTCCCATGACCTCCCTTCAGGGTGCCTTTGGCCACACCTCATATTAAGATGATTCTCGCAGATCATAAAAATTTAAGATATTTTTTAATTTTCAAAATAATATGTGAAAATATAGAAAAAGAAAGAAAATTATAAACCTAGAATTACTGTTACCATTATTTGATACTCATTTTATCAATGCGAAGTGTTTTCCAGAAACCAATTTTAGAAAATTGGCTCCAAATTTGTGACATTGTAGCTAATCATGGTTTTTGAGTTGTAAAATTGACAACGGGTCACACAGATCAGCTTCGCTGGCCGCATGTGGTCCACGAGCCGTAGGTTGGGCACCGCTGACCTAGCCTAGATAATTTGCATTTATAGTTTGAGAAACAATTTTCTACACTTCTATATATCTCCATAGTTAATCTGTACATTACCTAGACAATCTGCAGAAAGAATAATTTCTGCACTTCAGCGGTAACTGTCGGAGGAAGGGCAACTTTTTAACTTCCAAGAGAGTGTTCTCTCTGTAAGTATGCGCTAGCCGCTGATATCTACAGTTTTTTTTTTTTTTTTCTTTTTTTTAAATGTAAGTTGAAATCTGATCCTTTAGGGACAAAAATAAACAGAAAAAAAAAGGATAAAAATAAAAAAACTGAAACACATTTACTTATTAAAAAGAACCTGCATTTATAAAGAAAGATATATATTCCAACAATTATTATTAAAGTTATGTGACGTATATTCCTAAAAGACACGGCCGAACAGGTTGGCTGATTTTCCGAACAAGTGAAGGATTTCTCTTTTTCCTTCTTTTCTTTTTTTCTTTTCTTTTTTTTTTTTGCAACCAGCGTGTATCCGATAATTCCCATTCAAAAATGCATCCACTTTCACTGCTCCTGTCAATCAGTTATTACTTCCCCAGCATTCTTCTGCTAAGAAATCTCCCAAGTAATAAGAGGTCGCGATGGATAGGTAGGAGGGTAGAGCGGAGGTTGGGGGATTGACGTCATGATAGCAGGAGGAAAAGGATAGCAGACGAAAACCATAGTAGTTCGTATCGTGGCAACGTGAATGTAGAGTTCTAGCAGTGTCTCGTAGTTGTCATACGAACGGGTCTTAGTTTTTTACTGGGATACAAATGGCCCGAAGAGGAGCACATTTGGCCAAACAGGGTAAGTTCAAGTTATTTTCTAGAAAAATTTTACATTTTTTACTCACATTCGCTCAGATTTTCCTCTTTCCTTCGTTTTTTTAGTAACAGGAAATCGCGTGTTTTGTGCGAAGCGATCGTCGCTCCGTCTAGCGTCTTGCGGTAAAACTTAAAATGTGACCGCGGGGCTCTTAAAAAGTTGTTTTTCTCTGGAAACAACGTGTTGCTTGATTTTTTTATTTTTCGGAAGTTCCACGGTATTTCCTTTTGCGTAATTCTCTGTTTAATTGAGCTTTGGGGATTTCTAGAAGAAAGTCAATGCCTTTTTGCTAGAAATTACTTTCTAGAAATTTGAAGCTCAGTGAAGTATTAGGAAATTAGGTCAATGTATAGGTGTGAGGAAATTCGATCAAAACAATTCTCTTTGATGCAGAAAAAACGTACTGTTTAGCAAAATTTCGTATTTGCTCATTGTCATGAATCAAATATGTAAATATGTTCTCTAAGTAGGTAATCTCTAAATAAGATGAAAATTAAAATTAATATTTCCTTACACCGCATTATATCGTTTTCACCAACAAAGCTATTACGTCAAAATGCTGACAGTTGGTAACGAGGTGATCATACCATTCATGACTGTCTTATTGAACGTCTTCAACTTTTAGCATTTCAAATGTTTGGTCATCAAAGAAAGCTGCTTTGTTCTATTTCAAAACGACAGCTTTTCCCTGATTTTCATTTATTTATTTTTATTTTTACTTCTTCTTTTTTTTTTTTTTTTTTTGTTCTAAACATTTAATCAATATATTTAAGCACATTAAAATAATAATTCATAATAAACATTGCTATTGGGTGACTGAAATGATTATTTTTATGTGTTCTGTTTTGCTAAAATACATTTTGTAATTCAGTAACTTGAGTGGCATAACTCTTCCATCAAATGTTTAGAGCGCAGATTAAAAGCAAAAAACTTCTGAAATAGAACAACGAAATTTTCTTTGAAACGTTTAAAATATTTAGATTTTTTAAAATAAAGGATTATTTATATTATGCTGCTTTTGTGACCTCTATTTGGCATGTTAACTTCTCAGAGCCAGTAATGAAGTCGTTTTCCTTATTCATCTCTCTACCACAATAATTACATTTTCTGTTGTGCATTTTTAATTTGCTTGAAATTAAAAGCATTCGCAATAATTTATTTCAGCTCTTTTAGTGACGAAATAAGTCCCGTCAGAAGACTTCTTATCACTAAAACGAATTATTCACCTAACTCTTCCTAATCGCTGGGAAACCGTCTCTTCTCAAATTTCCCCATCACAAAAACAAACGTTTCATGTCTGGAGGCAACACGAACTCTTATCTGAGTGTAGTCATGGATCTGCATCCAAATTAAATTACAGATGTCACTCAACCACAATTAATTAGTTGTTGATCAATTTTAATTATTATTTAATTAATATGATTAATATATTGTTTAAACTTATTATATTTTCTCATCTTTTATATATTTTTACTAATTATAAATAATATTTAATTATAAATGTTATTAAAATGGATAACACAAAGATTTTAATTTTGTATTCATTTGACAGGGGAGTCAACTAGATGGCGGGGGTGTCATGGCGTAAACTGTGCCATTGAAATTTTTTAGGGAGGGCGGGTTAGGGGTATTTCTTTCCTTTTTGGAGGAGGAGGGGCTCTCGCTCTTGGGTGTCTTCTTGGTATTTCGGGGGAGGAAGAGTTCGGCGTTGTTCTTCCAGGGAATGAACACCCCTGCACTTGATTTGTCTGGATGAGTGACAGTCACCCTCCACTAGACCACATGGGACACGTATTCCACCTCCCGGTTCCAATGCGATTTTCCTCGTGCGACTTAATGGATCTCTCAGAGTTCATAAAAAAGGAGACTTAATAACTATTAGGACTCGACCGATGCATCGGCGCCGATGGTTCAACAATTTAGCCATCGGCATCGGCATCGGCGGCCGATGCTAACTTGCAGGAAACATCGGCCCATCGGCCTTAAAAACATCGAAAAGCCGATGGAATTGGCCGATGGTTTCGAAAAAGAGAAGTCCTTTGCTGTTTTACTTTTTAATGCAAAGTAAAGGGAGTTATTGTTTTCATATAAAATTGTTTACTTAAACTTCAGTATGAATTTGTATTTTAGTTACCCCTGAAAGAGTTTTTAATACTGCATTCAGGTACCCAACAAGTTAATTATTGCGTTGTTTCTTGCGACTGAATGTACGTATGTATCTCTTATAAGTCATAACTCAAAAACGGTAAGCTGTAGAAGGTTAAAATTTCGCATGTGGGATGTGCGTACGTTCCAGTTGTGCACTTCCCTTTTTGTTTTCGATCGGGTGTTCTAAAAAAACTATTTACTCTTTTTTTTTTTTTTTTTGTGTGTGTGTGTCTATTAATTACTTATTTCAAAACAAAACTAATATAGCGTCTCACACTGACGCTCATTTGGTGATATATTGCCGAATTGGAGGCTATGGAAACAAATATGAGATGGCCAAACCGGTTTTCGTGTCATTTTGTTAGATTCCCGTTGAACCGATGGTAATTTTTAGAACACTTACGTGCCCCCCTCCCCCTCCCTGTATTTCTGAAATTAAACTCTAGTTGCACTTCCGAGTTGTTTAAAACTAACACCATTCATAAAATTAGAGATTTTTTTTTTAAACTTAATCTATTGTTTAGGAAGAATTTAAAGCAATAATGTAAGAAATTGATTAAAGACGTTTAGAATGCTGACATAATTCGGGAATCAAAGGGACTTTTGAATTTTTTCTTCGGAAGTGCTGTCGACTCAGAAACTCTTCCGAGGCGTTGGTGGTAGCGGTTCTGTACTAAACAAATGAGACCGAAGTTGGGAACGAAGTTTAATGTTGTGAGTTACTCCAAAATCAGCGGGTGACCCTCCCCCCCCCCCCCGCCCCTCTCTCGTCGTTCCAAGCATTTCTTAAATATTTAGCGATTACTTATTTTGCTCAAAAAATGTCATTTTGCTTATTTCTCATTCTTGTTTCACCTTTATTTCGTAACGCGCCATATCTTTTTTGCATCATTTATAGCGATCGATTTTTTCCTATTGTAAGTAACTATTTTCATGCATTTTTATAAAATCAATGAACAAGTTATTTTCGTTTTCATCATATTGTTAATAATATGTTACAGAAAAGTTTCAAGGATTTTCTATTAAGCAATTTTTTAAATTTCAGCAAATTATTGTTAAATTGAAAAATTTAATTTGAACTTGTTTGTAGTGCTTCATAAGAAATTTTAAACAGTCAAATTGTTCAATATTATATGTGCAAACATCAGATCAAGTAATATATGTATTCAGTTATTATTAACTTGGAGTAAATATCGAGTTTGTTTATTGTAACTGCGTTTTAAGAACCTCACTCTTTTCATGGCTATTTCTTTTTTCAGAAATATTTATGTCACTGTTATAGCTTTTATGAAAAATGCAAATTTTTCTGTTCATAAGTTTTAAATAAGTATAAAAATATTCCTATTATGATTCAATATTGTAATTTATCTAATACTTTTTATGTTTAATTTCATGACTAAAAAATGTCTACGTGCAATCTTTCCACTTTAATTGCGTAATTTGTTGACGGTTTCATATTTTTATTCTTAAGTTTTTTTTTAATGATTAAATAACATAATTTAAAGTTTTTTTAACTATGTATAGTGTACATAATCCATACATTATTACAATATTGCTGAAATATTAGTTATATGTTCAATAAAAAAAAATCAGTTGGTTATTAAACAGTGTCTTTGTTTTTCTTCCTTTTTTTTCCTTTCTTTCTTTCGTTTCTTTTTTTTTTTTTTTGGCTGTTGTTTTTTTTTTCTATCATCATACAACAGTCAAGAAAGAGAAGCAAAACAACATCCTATATTGATTGTACGTAGTTCGATCCAAAATTTCGGGGACAAGCTATATAAAACTTTACCCAGAATAGTTCACGTTACCGAAGCACATCCACCTTTAAAGGGTCACCTTGAGGGACAACGTACTTCTGCCAGTGTTCATATAACTTTTGGAAACACTCCTGGAAGCCTTTTCGCAACCTTCTATGATGCAGCTTTATCTTCTCCTGACGGAAGAAAGCGGCGTCCATGCAAATGTTTTTTTTTTTTGCTGGGAACATGTAAGAGTCACACGGAGCTAAGTCCGACGAAACGTTATGTTATTTGTTTGTCATATCAGAGCATTGATCAATAAACCGTGCATCCTCAACATGAAAAACGGTTGCCAGGAGTGCTTCTAAAAGCTATACGAACGTTGGCAGAAGTGCATAGTCGTTCAAGGTGATTATTTTGTAGATATATATGCTTCGGTAATGTGAACTATTCAGGGTAAGGTTTTATACTGCTTCTCCTCAAACTTTTACATCGTACTACGTACGTATGAGTTTTCAACTGACTATTTCATAACGTTTCTGAGTGACGCAAGTTTACGCGTATGAAGACATCACAAGAGAACTTGCGATAAATAACTGAGGAGGTGTTTAAAATGGATATTTTGGTTATCTATATGTTGTAAGGTACATATGCGTGTACAGATGTGCCGAAAAAACTTGTGAAGTTTAAATTGGGTGATCGTAAAATAGAAATTAGGTCGAAATTTGATTTTTTTTTTTTTTTTTTTTTGATTATAAGTCCTACCTTATTCGTAGAAAGGAAGTAAAGTAAAGTAAAGGAAGTAAAGTACATTGATTCATTTCATTCAAGTAAAGTGAAATGAATCAATGATCCTTTAAATCCCTGACAATCTTATCAGTTTATTTCCGTTAGATTTTTTTTTTTTTTTTGCCATCGGCCATCGGCCGTCGGCAATCGGCCATTTGGAGAAAAACAATCGGCAATCGGCCATCGGCCATCTTTGAACAATCGGCATCGGCCCATCGGTCAAAAAATGCCATCGGTCGAGCCCTAATAACTATATACTGGGGGGAAGAGACTTAAGAAATACCTTGCTAGATATTGACAGTTATAGAAACCACTACTGACATGAAAGCTGCATATCGGTATTAGTGCAAATTCTCTCAAAATCAAAGAATTCCTGCTAAAAAAAAGTCACCTTCCTCAAGTCTGTCACTTATCAGTAGATCGTCCAAATGCAAAATAAAATAAATTTTTTAGCTAGAAAATATCAACTGAAGGCTGTAATTAAATTCAATGAAAGTCAGATGAGAAATAGATAGCTGTAATTGCGATAGTTGTACAGTAGAACCACATTTATCCGGATCTCCGGATTATCTGGATCAAATTTGTAGCTTAAAAATAAATTTATGCTTGCATTAGATAATCCAAAATTATGATAGCAAGAACATACTATAAGTACGACGATCATTCACTCCTTATTGATTAAATATACAGCTCCTGCATAGATTGTACAATAAATTATGGTAAATAAACACCACTGCAGCTGAACTAAAATGATAAAGCGTTAGATTGATCTTGCTTTGTTCAAAAAAACACACGTGTTTGAACCAAAACATCGAGGACCAATACTTTGTTTAGAAATTATGTGGAAAAATACTTTGATATTTTTTAATGTCTTTTAAACAATTTTATATAATCCTGCTGTGAAATATGATTTTTTCTTGTAAGAACCGAAAGTCACCTTATTTAAAGATTTGCTTTGCTTATTACCCATGCTACCCGGATTATCCGGATTGCCTTTAGTCCCAGTTACTCCGGATAAACGAGGTTGTGCTGTACTTGCAAACAAATAATAAAAAATGTAATTAATTGAATTGTTTAATTTAATTGTTGTTTTGAAAATTAATGTTTTCCTTCCAAGGATCGCAGACAGATTTCGAAACATTGTGTATGTATTTTTTAAAACGTAATTTTATTCCGTACTATGTTACGTTCCTTTTCTTTTAATTTCGAGTTTCTATGCTGTATTGTTGATTACTCCATTTTCTAATAGTTATAATGTGCATAAATTTCACTACATTTTTTGAAAACTTTTATTCACACTAATTATTATCACACGAAGTAGGATGCTACTCCAATAGCCATATTTCAAAAGCTATACCATCATACTGTTATGAGCAGGTCAAGGGCAGTGCTTTATTTTTTTTTTACATTGTTGTCATTTATTGTACGTTAACTTTATTGTATAAGCCTGCTTGTATGGCTTCCGCTGAAAAAAAAAAAAGCACGAAAAAAATATCTAATTCCAACATTTCCCTAATGTTATCATTGAATCCAAAACGCAGTTCTTCAAATATCTCGAAAACTCATTTCTATAGATATGGCCGTTTTACCTGCCCACAGCAGTATGCGTGAAGTAACCATCATCAAAAAACAAATTATGCATGAAGAAATGTACGCAGTTGTTACATTAAAGAAATATCTGTTAAAAAAATGTAACATAAAAAAATGCATTAAAAAAACCATTTAAAGCAGCAGACAAAATGAAAATAGAAAACATAAAGTCGAGTCCCGACTTACGCGAGGGATACGTTCCGAGACCCCTCGCATAAGTCGAAATTTCGCGTTGTAGTAAAGGGTATGTTTTACGACTTTTTGATAAACACAAACAATTATTTTAGACACTTGTAAACACCCTTCACACTGCTTTAAAAGAGTTCTTAAGTATATATGTCAACGTTTCCCACATAAATAACTGATATTATATTACATTTAATAAAAACCTACGTTATTCAATTTTTTACGACTGTTATGATGCACAAAATCACTGATCAATGAGAGAGTGAGAGAAAGTGCAATGCTGTTTGTACAATACGCAATACTAGTAATAACGAAATGCAACACTATTACACTACTCTACAGTAGATAAATAAGTAATACTTGCTATAACTAGAGTCCCTAACTAAAAAACAGAACATGATGATGGTTGGTGCTGTGAAGCTCATCCGTTTGATATCAATGTTCGCCTACATATCGAGGATCTTCACTTTTTCTTTAATTTTAAGAAACTTTCCTAGCTTAAGCTGAAACAGCACGCTTAGATACTATTATGTTAAATTAACTTTCACATTTAGAGTGGAAAATACGGAGTGGTTATTTGTATACAGTAACAAAGCGATGATTCGACTAGTACGGCGTGGGAGCCTACTCACTCCAGTGATTCATCCACTCACGAAACCAATATTTAGTAGCCAGTATCGAAGACGATACTTACGTACGCCCAGCGATTCCTTAACGAAAATTTTCGTGTTGCAGGCGAGGAATTCACGTTAGCTCGAAAAATCGTTACTCGTGAAAAACTCGCGTTATAGCCGTTTCGCGTAAGTCGAATCGCGTTGTAGCGCGAGTCGACTGTATTCCAAATGAATTCGTTTAAATATCGCGGTTATAAGATATTTTTAGATTAAATATGATTTAAAGAATTCATGCTTACCATATCAAAGCGTTTAGAGTTAAATAATAATTCAAAATTATGCAGAGAGTTTAAAATTGCTGATGAATTGTTATTAAGGAGCACAGTGCACTTTTAAACATTTGTACATTTTATTTATTAACAAAATCTAAGAAATTAGCTTTAATGCTTCAAAAAACTTTTGGGACGAAAAACTCATCAGGACTTTTTTGACTGTACAACAATATATTTATTAACTACATTAAAATTATAGTGAAATAATAATTAGTGATTGCATATTTGTATTGAAGGAACAACATTTATTACGGCATAAATTAAACAATTAGTGACTTTAGCAAAAACAATCAATGCAAAAATAATGGGGAAGTTTCCTCCTAACATTGCAGACTTAATGCAGGCGACTAATGTATTTTGCTACATAATGATACATAGTTAGTATTTTTCCCGTAATTCCACCGAAGTAAATAAGTGAGCTTATGTTGTTTTTGTTGTGTTTTCTTTGAAAATTTGATTTAATTTTCAAATAATTAGTCCAACCAATTGCTTAATAATATACCGTTCCTTTACTCAAATTTACTTGCATTCGAAAGGAGTAACATTTTCATAAATTTTAGGCGTGAATCTTTTTGAGACGATAAATGAATAAATAATGAATCAATGAAAAAAGTACGCTTGCGGTGCAAATATAACTGGTGAAAAAGTACTATTTTTTATATAATTGTTGTCCACAAATGTTCATGTCCACAATGAAGTTGATAAACGCTTGCAAAACTTAATCAGTTTTTTATAATCTAAGAAGTTGCAATATCAAGAGAAATGCTAATTATCTTTGGGGCCGTCCACAATTGGAGACTCACTTTAGGGGGGGGGGTGGCAGGGGGTTCATGAAATCGGAACAGTTTGTGGCAAATAGGAGGGAGGGGGTAACGTTGAGTGCGACATAACGCATTTTAATATGCTTATGAAAAACAGCGTGACATGTGCCAAGGGAGGAGAGGGGGTAAGGTGAAGTGTGATACTTTTTGACAAAGGAGGGGGGATATGAAGTGTGATACTTTGTGGCAAAGGAGGGAAGGGAGTCAAAAAAGTTTGCCGTCATTAAAAAAGCCCCTCAAATACTTAAATTGTCGAACAATTGGAACAGCTCTTCTCCTCGTTTAGTACGTCATTCTTGATTATTTATAACGTGGTTAGAATGAGAGTGACGTAAGTCATCTTAAAGCAGTTTCGAGTAATTGAAGGTTTCGTAAAAAACAGCTCAAAAAAAAAAAAAGTCATGAGAGTAAATTTTAATTTCAGGAGAGGGTATCGAAAATAGTGTTTGAACATAGTACGTACATAGTCATTCATTTGTATTGGAACATAGGTATTTTTTATTATTCATCAACTGTTATGAAAAGTTTTTTTTTCCTTTTTGGATATTTTTTCCAAACATAGATAAAACTTATGTTTGGAAAAAATGTGGTGGGGATGTACTTGAATGATGCTATTTTGAGTATGGTGTTCCTGGAGTATCGAATACAAACATATGACAATACAAGACAAACCTGCCCATTACTAGTTGGGTGCTTCTAACTAGTCATTTACACTACGAACAATTAGTAAAACAAAAGAGAATTCATGAAAAATTTGTTCAGTATGTTCCGAAATTTTTAGCAGCGAATTACTAACAAATTATATAACTCTCTTCAGATTGATAATTATTGTTCAAATTGCGAATTATTGTTGATAATTATCGCTGTTATGGTTTAATAAAACCAAAGATATATCAATGTTCAAGGTAGAAAAATTACACCTGAAACCAAATTTCAAGAAACTAAAACGAAAAAAAGAAATGAGTCTAAATTGTCATCATTCACTTCAACTTGCTCTCATTTTTGCTGTCTACACAACAATGGCATCTACGTGATAAAAATTGAAAGTCGAATTAAGATTGTCATCTGCTGTTCCGCACGAGCTAATTAATTGCGCAACCAAATAAAATTTGCCGTTAAACGACGCGACTTGAGTAAGTGTTGCAGAGAGAAAAATGTACATTTATTGCAGGAAAAATATTTTGGGTGAGGAAAAAAAAAAGAAATTATCTATATCTATATATATATATATATATATATATATATATATATATATATATAAAAAGAGCCTAATATTTTATTGATATTATTAAATAATAATATGGATTGGTTAAATTATCTACTTTAAGTAAAAATGATGTTTTGTTCGTGTTTTGCACGTAATTTAAATATTTCGGATTATTGTTATAGAAATATAACTTCCGTACAGCTTAAATCATTTCCATATTCAGTTACATTTTGATTTGCAGTACAATTAAATGGTTGTTCTCCAATTAACGCTGCAAATATCATAAACAATAAACATTCTTAATCGTTCAGAAGTAATAAGAAATGAATTTTTCACGCTAAACATTAAGCAAGCCATTCATATGAGCTCTCACTATAAATTTTAGACATCTTCCGTAGCATAGGATAATTTCTGCGCCAATGCATCAAAAATTCCTGTTTTCAATTTTAAACAAATTCATCTATATTTGCGTTAATGTTTTTCCAATTTCTATACTGTATTGCCTGCAAGATCTTATATCTTGTATCTCTCTCCTGGAAGAGTTTAGAGACCTGTCTGATGTAAGAGCTTTTATAATTTGTAGTTTTCCTTGAGTACGATTCAATTCTATAAAAATAGAAATTAGATTTACGCGTTCGTATTAAAACTTAGATCAGCTGTACAAGAAGATAATTTGACAAATTAGACTGAATCAAGCTATACGTTTCTTATCTTGTTTTATTCTATTTGCTCGAAATCTAAAGATGTTATCTTGTTGATATTATCTAAATAAGTCTTATTATTAAAAGTATACATTATATAGTTCTCGAATTATTTGCACAAGGAAAAAATGAATTTTGTTGTTTCGTTCTGTTTTCTGTACTACATATATATATTACTACATAGTACTACAAAGAAAACATAGCTTGATGAAGAATTCAACCAGGTTGCTAGGAGGAATGAAGAAGAAAAATTTGGTGTTTCAGAATTATTGCTCCAAATTTGCAGATGTATAATATAAAAAAAAGTAAACGATACATTAAGAAATAATGATGATGCATACCTAGATGAATTTCACGTAAATACAAAAAATTTAAAATCACAAAAAAGAATCCGAATATTCTATGCGGTAGTTAAATCACACCAGAAGAGAGTTAAGTCACAGAAAAACCAAAGACCTAAAAAAACTGCCTCTACAAGAAAGACGATGCTGAGTTTATCAGTGATATAGAAGTGGCCGTCTGACTAGACGCAAATATTTTTATTCTTCTTAGAATGAGATGAAGAAATTAAAGACATGGCTGCTTATTAATTGATGCAATAACATTTCATAATCTATGAAAATGATTCGAAAAATTAAAACCCGAAAATACTGTACAATGTAGAACTACTTGTTGTATACCTAGAATATAACAAGTTCCTTAATAATAATTATGTTCTAAATAAAACAAAATAATTCATGCTACTAAGTATTATAGTTCACGTTGACAGGGAAATGGATGTTTTTGGAGTGAGAACAAGAATATTTTTTAACGTAAAAAAGATGATAAACATGAGTTTGCAGTTAAGTCCACAAAGAATGCCCCGCTTTGAGACAGGGCCGACGAGAGGCCATGTCAGCCTGGTCGGAAATCAGGGGCCCGGCTTGTAATCGGAGTAGTATCAGTTTTACTACTCGGGGGGGAGGGGGACCCGGTGACCAAACTGACAAGGGACCCGCCTTGGCTCTCAGCTGCCCAATGAGGGGGAAAGGTGACAAGGGGAAGAAGGGGGTTACAAGAGATGTGACATCCCACATTTTGGTTGAAACAAAAACATTTTTTTAACAATATGTTTACGTAATATAGCGTGACATGTGACAAAGGGAAGGGTAAGGTGGAGTGTGATATTTTGTGACAAAGGGGACAGGGAGCCGAATATGATGATAAGAAAATTAATGAAACATCAAGTTTACTGGACCAGTTGGGACAAAAGTTGGACATCTTCATAGTAATTGTTCTGAATCAAATTGATGTTCCATTGCTCATACGTAACGTAAAGTATACTAATTAATATACTATGAATGAGCATTGAGCGACAGTACGGATGACCCCCCCCCCCCCCCACAAGATGAGATGACGGAATATTTTTACTGTATCAAAAAGGGAGAAGAATTGGAATTTTGCAGTTGCAGTGAAATAAAATATCATCTTTCAGATATTCATATTATTAAGGTGATTGTTTAAAGATGCGGCTAAAATCATTGGGAAGTTTGGAATGCTAGAAACGAAAAGCAGCTGCTGATCAAATACTCTTTAGTTCTTTGATGAAGATCAGTCATATTCTTGAAAGAACTAAAGAAAAGATCTTTCACATCATTTATTCATAGGTTTTGTAAGCCGCAAGTTACAGCATCAACAGAGAAAACTACGTTTTCTATGCTGTAAACTAACTTTCTAGTATAAATTTGGTAAGCCTCATAACTCTAAAAAAGTGTTGCCTATGATGATACTGAAATCCCATTCAATGAAGAGAAGGATGAAAATTATATTATACAAGTTTTTAATCAAATTATTCTTGACCTATGCTTCAGAGACATGGACTTATAGACAGGGAGAGAAGACAGAAGAAAGAGCCTTGGTGATCTTTGAAGAGAAAATTGAGGCGCTAAGTCTGAAGCTTAAAACTGTAGCTATAAGCTACCAGCTCAATCTAAGATTTATTAAAAGCAGTTTTACCTCCTAATTTGATACTTCTTCATCATATTAATGCGTCAAACTAAAAGAAATTGATAGTGGCCAGTGAACCCAAAATAGTTAATGGCCACTTTCCCACTGTTGGTGGCCATTTCAAACCATGTTCTGAAACTAATTTTTACGTCCCCCACTACATAATTTTGCAATGTAATACATTATGTTCGTACTTAGATCTTAGACTTCTTCAGTCAATTTTAATTGCAAATCTTTTCTGAAAAACGCAATTTGTACTTAAAATAAGATTTTAAAATTAGAGGTAATAAAGACAACACAAAAAAAAAAAAAAACACACACACACACACACACACAAAACGTACAAATATAACATGCATAATGAGTCATTTTCTGACGCTTTTGTTCAGGAGGGAAAAGATGAAATTATCGGTCATCAGCTTTGGCAACTGCCTTGATATTTTTTAATCACCAAATAAGTTTTTGTAGTCGAATTGTTTTGGAACGAATTTCTCTTTAGTTAGATCGAAAACCGTTGAAAAAACCAGTTTCAGTTTTACTTAAAAAGCAGGGTGTTCCCTCAATCCGCATACTTTTACCATATCGCCGCCGTGAAAACTTACGGATAACATCAACAATATTATAGTAATTAATTGCTTAAACAACTCACATTTTGACTGTACCCAGTAGATGACATAAAAGTGCGAATCTACATGAATTTAATTGGGATTTTAATGGAAAATTAAAAATTAAAAATAAAATAGGGTCGGTTTAGTTCAAAATCAGCTCAATCTAAATTAGTTTTATCTGTAAACAATCTGAGAATACTACTAATTTAAAAAAGAAATAAAAATGAAGTGGTACACCGAATGTTTTTCAAACGACAAAAAAAGAAAAGCCTCTTGGAAAAATTACGTATGTTTTAAATATGAATTTTAACGTTATTGACTGCAACATCTTTTGTCTCTTCGGCTAGGCTGTAAAAACAACTGCAATTGTACGAGAAATTCGACCAATAAATTTATTCTTTGGAATTACATACTCTTTTAGCAGCAGCTTAAGGTACTCATTTAATAGTTAATTGTGTCTTTGTTCTGAAGTTTCTTCTAAATTTTAAAGTGGAAGGAAATTTGATTATATGCTATTTTTACCACTAAAGTGGACTACGCAGTGGAAAATATAATAGGTATACTTTCTTAATTCGATATACTTATAAGTAATCTGAGTATGAAAGCGTATCTTATCACTCCTGTATCCTATCTCGGTTTCATCAGAAACATAACTCAGACTATCAAAGATGCCCTTGGACTATTTTAAAACACTATAATTGCACATTTTTATTGCGCAATATCTGATTTAGTGGACGTGTTATTTGATGAGGACAAGTTTGAGGCCAAATTTTTTTATGAGTTGAATGAACTTTTTCCCTTATATGAATGATTACTGTCAGATTTTGTTTTACTCCCCCTCTCTCATTTTCAGCTGACTGAATTAACAAAAAAACAGGAACTAGAATGACGATTACTTTTTCACTAAAAAAAACTAAAAAAAAGTTAATTTCAAAAAAGGTTGACCACCTAGTAATATAGGGGCCAGAGCACATGGATATAGTCCAGGGCATGGATGCAATTCAGCTTTGTAGCACTTCCCGTCATGTCATCAGGGCCCAATCAAGATATCAAGGGGTTCAAGCGCAAATAATTTTTGGGGGCCCCTGTATTCAAATTTTAGTTTTAGCCATTGGAAAAAACAATTTTGGTCATTGACGAAAACAATGTTTGCCATTTGGCGGTCCCTAAATAGTAGGGGTCCAAGGTCACGGCCTAGACGGCCTATTCAGTAATCAGACCCTGCATGTCATCGAGGGTCGAACTCTACTGCAAGCCATAGGTGAATTAAGGCCATTTCATGCTCTTCCTATTTAGCCGAATAAAAATGTACAAGATGGTGAGTCTTCGAGTTAAAAAAGTACTTAGGAAGCAACCTATACGCAATCAATATCTTGCCTGAAGAACGGTTAGGTCAGCGGAATATCCAGAAAAAAAAAGGAAAAAAAAAATCGGAGGAGAATATGCAGGGTTTAATTTCTGACAAAAAAATTGTGGATGCCCTATAGACCCAAGTTTTTTTCCTTTTTTTCTTTGCTCATGAATAGCCTGAATTTCGTCTAAAATGTTCAAACTCTAATGAAATTGAAAAGAAATACAGGAGCTCAGCTCCCGTGAGCTCCCCTGCAAATTATGCCCTGGAGATATAGCTACTTTTTGTCCCTTTCTATGGTCCGAAAAGGAAAATTTCCTAATTTCGGTGAGCGTTATGTCCCCCCCCCCCCCATCTCTGGATGTCCCCATCTCGCCACTGGGTAGTAAGAGATGTATTCTTGTTATAAGTGGAAAGAAGTTTTCTTTCGTCCTAAAGACCAATCAATCTCGATGAACCGTAGTATTTTGTTGTAAAGGTTGTTAACTAGTCATTATTATCAAAGTTTGTTACCCGTTTACAATTAAGTCGGGCTCATTTTTCTGTACTTTTTACTTCTTTAAGTGACAGTAAAAAAATTGAAAAATATCTGATGAATAAAACAACTTTATTTCAACTTCTCTCTCTCTCTTTGATTAAACGAGTGAGTTGATAGTTTCGCTTATTCAATTATAAGCCAATGTTGTTCTGTCCGTCTATGACCACAGAAATGATATTTTAAATTTTGCTAGAGGGTGGAGGGGGGGGGGGCAAAGGTTAAGATATTTAATGTAAATCATACCAAAAAACTGAAAAACCCAAGTCCACTTACATGTAAATACATTAATTTTAAAAAGCCAGGGGGGGGCAATTGACCCCCCTTACTGATCCCTCTGAATGACGGACACCTGTACGACCGGTTGAAAATAAATAAATGAACAAATGAGCCGTGGAGAAGCAAAAGTAATGCAAGTCATTTTTTCTTTTTTTTTCAATAATTTGTACTTACATTTTATAGTCGCTTTCTTTTTTTGAAATGTGTAGAAGAAAGCTACTACGTATTGCCAATGTATCAAAGAGAAAACTTTTGAAACTTTTTTTTTTAATTACGAGCTGTTTACTCACTAGTCGGCCTACCCTACATAGGAGTCCCATTTGATTATGTTAAATATCTTCATTAGCCTTTCCGTTCATCATTAGTAACGATAAACAGATAAGATTACGCAGTTAAAACCACTAGAAGATAAATAAAATAGTAGGAAATTTTGTTCTCTTAAAGTTTAAAACAATAGCAAAAGCAGGGGTGCCCACCTTGGGGGAGGGGGAGTCATGGTGCAGACTGCGCCATTGAAATTTTTATGGGGGTTTGAGGGGTATTTTTTACTTTTGGGGGGGCTCTTGCTTTGGGGGATCTTCGCGATATTTACTAGTGTGCACCCTTACTCTTGAGGGGGGGGGGGCACCCCTGACAAAAGAAAAAGCTGCAAGACTTCGAAAGTCACTGGTAACGTAAAACCAAAAATACGGCAGAAGCGTCATTAATTGGATTAAGATATTGTGCCGTCGCTTTTTAGATTGTGGCATCACATCGTCAAAGATGAAATAGCTGCAGCGAAGATCTTCCTTATGATTTCTTGGCTGACTGATTAGGTGAACAGAGCATTCTAGGTCCGAAGTTACTCACCGAAGTGTCTCTCACCGAGCGCACAAATGTTCTGTTTTGAGCAAACTTCACGGATTTTCGCTACTGATATATATTTTTTTTTCTTTCATTTTTCTTTTTTTTTTTTCTTTTTTGAGCAATGGCGAATTGTTTATTGTTTTCACTTGACCGTTGAATGACGTCCGTTCCTTTGATTTTTGTTTTTTTATGCTTATAATGCAGGCATCCATGTAAATCCGAATCGAATTATTTATAAACGACTTTCTCGACTTTGAACGTTCCTTTTTACACGAAAACGGTATTCAGCACACAAAATCCAGCATCCAGCACATAACATCCATCATCCAGTCCCGAACATTCAATTGCATTTTTACGTCTTGAATTCAAATTATGGTTGCGATAAAAGCCATTAGAAAAAATAAGAAACCCGATGAGTAGGGTCCTATCATAATTCGTTTTTGCGAAAAGAATAATTTGAATTCAAGATCTCAAAATTCAAAAACATAATTTGAGAATTCAAGATATCAAAATTCAAACTAATTTTTTTTAAACTTATTTTTAATATGCCGTAGAAGATCTATTGAAATACGAATTGTAGCCCGTTTGATATTTTTAAAGAGACATTGAATTTTTAAACAAGTGAGTAGAATTTCTGTTCAACTCCAAACAACATACGAATTACAGCTAACCTAAAATGTGCCTCAATTGGATGCATCGTGATTTTTTCAGAGAATTTTTCATCTGCCTCATCATTGTCTTATTTCCTGTTGCTGTTCAGGAAGTAGGTAAAGGTGAGGGAAATGTGTTCTTAAACAAATTTCTTAATTGCGCAGTCAGGTACAAAAGAAAAGGAGGAAATAAATCTTTTCCTTAGACTTTCTTTTTATTAGCTCTTGAATACCTAGAGATTTGCATTTCCTCTTATTATATTTTCCTCTCTTTATTTTTGAGAACCATAACAAACAAGTTAAAATAATGTATCTCTTAAACACATTTCATTTTGAGTGATAGCTTTGTTTATTTTTATTTTAAAACTAGACACACATTTTCTGAAAACAGATATCCTTAAGCACTTAAATATGAAATTTTGCAAGTTGTGCCGTGTTTGCATTGAAATAATTGAAGAATTCTTTCGGTGAAAAGGTAAATATAGTTTATACAACCGCTCTTAAACTTTTTGCAACATTCAGTTTAGAAGAAATGACGGAATTGGAAATGTTTAAAATAAATAACTTATAAGTAATTGTTGTTACTCGTTACGAAATGGCGTTATACATAACAGAAAATTATTCGCATGTTGCCGAGTCACGTGTCAAATTGCTTATTTAATAATTATACATTTATTTGAAGAAATTTAAAATTTATTCAAATGCTCTTGTACCCCGAAAACTTTTAGATTGTAGGTGTTTAAAATAAATAATTTAAAAGTAATAACTGTTGTCACTTACGAAGGGCGTTGCACGCAATTTACAATTACATTACAAAAAATTGCTAGCATGTTGTCGCCAAGTCACGTGTCAAATAGCACATGAAATAGTTATACATATATGCAAAGAAATATATAATTTATTTAAATGCTCTTTTACTGCCAGAACTTTATGATTAAAAAGAAATGACGGAAGTATAAATGTTTAAAGTAAATCATTTTTAAGTATGTCATTATTGTTATCAGTTACGAAATGACGTTATACGTAATTTAAAATTACATAACAGAAAATTATTAGCATGTTTAGCAGTCACGTGTCAAGTAACGTGTGAAATACATGTATATTTATTTAAATAAATATATAGTTTATTCAAATGTTCTTCTACTCCCTCGAATTTTTAGATCAAAATAAATTACCGAAAAATAAATTACCGAATAATAAATGTTTAAAATAAATGATTTAAAGCAATTATTGTTAATAGTTGTGGAACGGTGTATACGTGATGTAAAATTTTTTAAGAGGAAATTACTGCATGTTGCCTAGCAACAAGTCTAACAGCATAAAAAATAGTCATGTATTTACTTAAAGAATTGTTTTACGTTCAAAAGAAGGTCACTTATTCATCGTGCGTCATTTAGGTTTAGCACTTTACTAATCACCTCTATGAATGATGTAAATCAGTAGTCGCAAGAGCTTATATTTAGGAATTTATTTCGGGAAGGGTCCAATCCAAATAATGAGAATATTCCAAATTTAAGTTTGAAAATATTAAAAGGCTCACTTACAACGAGAGATTTTTTTTTTTTTCAATTTTCTTCAAGTGTCAACAATACGAAAAAAAGTTAAAAGTTTTTTTTTCATACTTTTGTGTTGAAACAAATTTGAATATATTTTCTTAATAAAAAGTTCATATAAAAATAATTATTTTTACCGTAAATACAATCTTATCAGAGAAAAAAACACATAAAGAGAGAGAGAGAGAGAGAGAGAGAAAACCATAAAAAACTAAGACATATCCTGCATAAAATTATAAGGATTTTGACCTAAGAAAAATTCTTTAAACTATCTGAATTCAGTAGCACGAGATGGACCTTCATTACCAAAATCTGATTGCATCCGTTGAACTAATTTCTTTTTGACGTAATCCTGCTTTAAAATTATAGAAAGTAACAGAAAAATCCTTTGATTGCATTTTTCTCTGCTTATAAGGCAGGTGTCCGTGTGCCTTGGAATCGAATTATTTATACACGACTTTTTCGACTTTACGCAATTTTTTTTACTTGAAAATAGTATCCGGCACACAATATCCAGCCCCTGGCATTCATTTGAACTTTGACGTCTTGAATTCAAATTATGGTTGCGATAAAAGCCATAAGTAGAAAGTCGAAACAAGAAACCCAACGAGTAGGGTCCTATTGCTATTCGTGATTGCGAAAAAAAAATTGGAGATAATTCAAGATTTCAAAATTCAAACCATTTTTTTTCTTTCCGAAAGTTAAAAAAAGGCATGATAAAAAAAATTTTAAACCAAAAATGAAGAAATATAAATTATTTTCATTGACCTACTTTTAAAATTCAACCTTCAAAGTGCGATGCGACGTCCGCTTTCACACTACCTGCAGGATACAATTCATGAAGGTTAAGTGCTACAGATTCGTCTATGCATCGTACTCCCACTTTTTGACTAGAAACGCACAGACATAGCCTTTTATATAAACAAGCGGTAACATGACGGAATTCCTTTTTAAAGCTTTGGTTTCATTTTCTCCATGCATCCTTTTCCGTGATGTGATATTTGACTACGATAATTTTAATCTCTTTCTCTGCCTCTCTGTTTTTCTTCAATTAGCCAATAAAAATATCAGCAACTTATTGTATTTCTTTGCATTTTATACTGTTGTAGTTCTCGTATAAATAATGATTTTTTATTTTGTTTATTTATTTTTCTGATTAAAAACTTAAGTGTCGGACGATCTTATAAAATTAGATAGTTTATTTACATAGTTATTATTTTCAAATTTGAGGATTCTTATTGATATCTATAATGCATTTAATACTTTTATTTCCATTTATAAAAATTTAATGGAAATTCATATTTTAGCCCGGATCTCGCAAAGATGCTTTCTTATGATTCCCTGATATTTCTAAATTGAGTTTCTATTTTCAAATTTGACAGGAGAACTATTTTCTTACTATACATTTTTATGTTACTTTCAACTATTTATTTATTTCCATTGTTGTCAAAAATGCGAAAAGGTGTTATATTTCAGAATTTTAAAAAGGATTTTTAACGTTTAAAATATAAGAGGTGTTCACATGAAAAGGTACCAAACGATGCTGTGGGTCTAAATGAAGATTTTGTTCAAAGTATGCACCATAGGCCGAAGCACCACTATCCCACTGATACAAACTGTCCAAAGAATTCCTTGTTCCCGGAATTTTTGTGGCTGTGACGAGACTCAGTCCAGGCACGTAGCTAGAACTTTGTTAAGGGGGGGGGGGGTCCAAGGTTGCACGAACTTCAAAAGAGGAGGCATGCTAAAGCAAAATTAGTAGCTCATATTTACGTTAAAAACATAAATCCAATTAAAACTAATTACTAAAATATGATAATTAACTAAAATTAATTAAATAATTGAAATTGATGGAGCGATTAGTTAAAATTAGTTAACAAAAATTTTATATTAAGTGGCAAAGAAAATATTGTCAGTTCATAAAATTAACATTAAACTAAAAGTTATCCCATACTAAGTTTCCAAACATGGATAGAAAAATTCCGTCACATAAGCTTCCTCTGTTCTGATGCTTCAAAATGAGTGATATAATTCCTATTAACAAAAATTTCACAATAAAAGAAAATCGCAAAACGAAAACTGTTCTAGGGATTACTTGGAAAATGCAAGTAATAATTTAATAAAATATTAAAGCTTTGTAATATATTTCAACAAAATATGTACAAGTCATTTTATTTGAAAAAATAAAGAAATCTATATCTATCGAGTCGAATGTATAACTATATGTATGCTATATAACGTAATCCCGCCACCCTGTCCGATTTGAACAAGATTTCTGGCAAAGTTCAACCACCCTCTCGACGAAAATATTAGCAAGGTTTCATTTAAAAAGCTTGAACTAGTTCTTTATTTATCTACGTTTATAACATTCTTTTTATAGTACGAAATTGAATGAAATTTCTAATTTTATCTGTTTTCTAATTATCATTTCTAACCATCATTTAAAAGCTTGAACAAACTATTAACTCTTTGGTGGGCGGGGACTTACTTTGCTGCAATCATTTTTTTTTAAACGCGTATTGCCGTTTTTTTTATCGTTATTATTATTTTTTGCAACGAATTGGTAAAATAAGCTATCTTAGGATCCGTTGTGGTATTTTTCTTTCTTTCTAATGGGGCTTCGTTAGAGGCTTTAGCCTTTTCGGACCTAGTGCAAATCACCGATATGGCATCTAGTCTTTCAAATGTTACCATTAAGGCGAGGATGTGACTAGCACAGGAAATTTTGATGCCGAGTTTCCACCAGATGGAGACACTCGAGCTCTCTTCGATGCGAAACTGCACTAGGGGTTTAATTTTTTCAAGCCAAACGAATGCCTGAGAGATCTTTTACCTGTTTAGTAATGGAATGTATAATGAATGAAATTAAGCATCTGTGTATTTTTATTTTAACAACATTTTGGAAAAAATGCAAATGATTGCTTTTTATAAATGTTTTTTATACGGTCATGAATGATTTGAACATTATTGGCGATTTTCCTCTGATGTTTTCAATTTGATGCTTCATTTAAAAGATCAAGAGGAGGCATCGCACCCACCTAACTCACCACAAACACGAGTTCTGTTTATTCTGCAGATACAAAACAACTTCTGTACAAATCAGTCTTTTTTCAAATTAAAAATATAATTGTAAACAACAAAAGGGAAAATGGCAATATGCTCTATTACGAATTATCGTGACAATATTTGATTATAACCTGGTTACTTTACTGTCTTTATTAGCAGTAAGCAAGTGTCAAACTCGAAAATTTCATAATTTGGAGTCAAACGTCAAATTTTGATCATTTAAGGTAATCTTCGTCTCGTTTGCGATTGCGATAATACAGTAGCATCAAATTAGATACATTTTCAACTATATGCAATGTGTATAGAGCTAGCCAATTTTTGGAATCAAAACTTATAGGTTTCTTATAGCCTCAGTTTGTAATTTTTTTGCTCCTCAGTCATCATCTGATGTTCCAAAATCTAAAGACAATCTTTCGTAAAAACTCTTAGAATGATTGTGGTTAAAAATCCAGTAATGATTTAAATCTACCTTCCAAAATTCATATAACAATAATAACACTTCTGATTCTTGCATTTTCAAATTGGTATAACTTCCATTCTAGGAGCAATTTTGTACGAAAGCATATCATATTTTATAACGTAGGTATTGACTTTTTTCTTCTTCTTTCTTTTATGTGATGTTAGTAAAACATATTCTATTGCAGGAAATAGCAAAAAATTTTAACTTGAAGAAATTAAGAGTTAAAAAAAAATCTAATATAGGAGTGAAAAACACAAGAAAATTTGCTTTGCATTCACCCATTTTTTTAATTATTTGCTTGTAACGCAGTAAATAGCAGAAATGTTCACCTAGTAATTTATAGTTAAATGCACATTTCCGTTTTTTGTTACATTTAATGCTATCTTCGCAATTTACTAATGATGGATGCATACATGCTTACCAAATAATTCCGCAGTACAGAGGCGGTAAATAACGATCAAAAAATTTATTCCAATGAAGCAAATACAAATATGCTTTTCTTGAAAAACGGAACAACATCGAAGAAAGATTTTTTTCTTCAGTTAAAAATGACTAACGGCTCTTCTCTTGGGACCATAGACTCACAATTCAGTAAGATTTAAAAGTACGAATTTCAAATAATTACTTTTAAATTACATGTGTTAATATGGCCGAGCTTGCAATTTCATAAACTGATCACAGTAAATTTTCGAGTAATTTTCAATTTCATTCTTCGCTTTATAAAATTTTGATACAGCGAAAAGTAATTTCGTTGCATCAACTTCAAATTTTATTTATTCGCTTATTTTACCTTCAAACACAAATACCTTTTGGACATTTAATATGTTTCATGCTCATGTTTAAATATCGGGTGGAAAAACATCCGTAAAAAATCTAGTTTGTGCTAAAAATAAGACACAAATGTTCAAAAAAAAAACTTTTCAGGATTACAGTTTAAAAGTTGTAAGCTTCCGGAGAGATAAGTGATCTATTATTGTTAAAAATAAACTAAAAGTTTAAATAAGATTATTAATCAAAATATAAAATGAATCTGAAATAAATCATCCCAAAAATATAAAGAACAAAAGTAAATTAATCAATAATTAATGTTTATTTTTTCTCATCCTCAAACACGCGAAATGTGTAGAATTTCTTTTTCGTTGCTGTCTGAACTTAGTTTTTAATTGGGAAAACAAATTAACACATAAAATTGCTCGTATTGTTAAGCAAACTTTAAAAGGGAACACTACAACTTACCTAGTTTGTGTAAACTTAATTTTCTTCTGATTACAATTTTGTTCAAGATATGTTTCCTATAAGTGTGTGGTAGAAAAAAACTGTGTGCTAAAACAGAAAATAATAGGAATTTCAATTACTGATTCACTAGGGTTGCACCTCACTCTGGCTGTACTTCGTGCAGCATGTGTGTACACAAAAGGGAACCCCGCTCTGCTATGCCATCGTGGGCTTCCAGAGTACTGACCTTTCGGCCGGGGCCCCCTAAACCCCTACGGGAACGAAATCCAACCACTTACGACTCTAGATACCGTGGACCCAGGTACAGACCTGACTCCGGTGGCGCCCATTGCCTACTCACTGTTCCACTCGATAGCCACTGGGCAGATACAAATCTGCTCAAGCGTAAGTAAAGAGTGGTAGTTTTACATGCGTGGATGCTACACCATCGCAAAACCCTCCCCATTTACCCGGACTTGGGACCGGCATAGGGACGGGCCTGGTCCCCCAAAGACCAAACCCCACCTACGGCTGGGTTTGCAGCATGTGTGTTGGAAATGAAGTCCAAACGGGAAAAGAGTCAAAACAAAAAAAGAGAAAAAGAAAATGAGACTGGAAATGTTTGTTTCCAACTACTTTGCCGATGGCAATCTGGTGGATCAACGGAAAGGGGCCGAATTTCAAGTTCACAACTCAGCAGCGTTGAAAGAAAACGGAAATTCGTCTTTTTCGGACGGAGTACGTTACACGGCAAAAGACAGGCGGCAACTGGGAACCTGCAGTTATTGCACGAGGTTCTCGTGTTCTGAATTGACTCGGACGCGGGAAAAATGCCGATTAATGGGAATATTTAAGGGGAAAATACCGGGTTTCATAAAATTTCTCTCTTTGGAAAATTTTTGTTGACGTGAGGTGCAACAACCGAGAGAAAGCAGACGGTGTTCTTTCGGGAAAGGGGGGGGGGGTCCGGACCCCATGGACCCCCCTGGCTACGTCCTTGCTCAGTCCTTCACAGTGTCATCGAGTTCCTCGTCTGAGTTGAAGCGCTTCCCTTTCAAATGCTTTTTCAATGGATCAAACACATGGAAATCGCAGGGCAACATGTCTGGGGTTTAGGGCGGATGGTCAAGCTGCTCCCACTTTAATTTGATCAGTGTTGCCTGGGTGACTCTGGAGACGTGTGGACGCACGTCATCATGGAGCAGAATCACTCTTCGTGAGCAGCCCTGGTATTTTGTTCTTGATGAATCTGCGTAGGCTTTGGAGTATTTCGCAGTACCCATCGGAGTTAATGGTTTTCCTGAACTCAAGGAATTCAACAACAACAGGGTGTCATCAAAGAAATTAAACAAGTCTCCTTCTCAGGCACTGCCGCGTCAATTGGACGACGCTCTCTATATGAGCCTCTGTGCGCATGCGAGCGACCGATCCATGCTGGATACTCCAATTCCATTCCTATAAATGTCTCGCTACGTTCTCCCATAGCGACATACGCAAATAATGTTAACGGTTACGTGTTTTTCACGTTTGGTACCTTTTCATTTTAACACCACTAATATACGTTTTAGTTTTATAAAAATGTTGTTTCAACTTTCCTGGGCCCCTCAAGGGTACGGGCACTCTGTGCCGCGGGTTCCAAAAGTGTTTTTTTTTTTTTTAAATAATTTGAAACGAATCCCTCTCAATCAATCAGGTCGAAAACCGCTGCCAAAAACCAGCTCAGGATCGACGAGAAGTTATGTCAGCCTCGTCGAAAACTAGGGACCCAGCCCTTAGGGGGGGGGCTTAGAATCGGAGTAGTAAGTTTTATAAGATTTATGTGAGAGACTGCCCGGTAACCAAACCGACAGGGGTCGGCCTTGGCTTTCGGCCGGTGGAGTCCAATTTCTTCCTCAGACCCGGGGGAATAGGGAGAGCTAACAAAGCGCTTATTGTTAGCTGATGCACTCCAGATACCTCCCGCGGAGAAAGGGGTTTGAGAATACAAAACTGTTTTTCCTCTGAAAATGAAGTTGGCGATTTCTTGGCGTCTTAAGGGGTTGCGAACCCATAAACAGGTGGGTGTGAAAATTAAGAATAGGTAGCACGTGTGTCCACGATTTCAAAATGGCGGACGTAACATTTATTCAATCTACTAGAAAAAGAAAAATTCCTCGACATATAACGATTATTTGTACTGCATATATTTTCATTCCAAAAGAGGAAACAAGATGTACTGGTCCTGCATTAGAAAACTGACATAAAATTGTCTTGAAAATTTTCTGTTTTCTAACTTTAAAATGGTTTTCCAAAATAAAAGAATCCTCAAAACTTTTAGCAATACTAAAGTGAAATAAATATCGAATGACTAAGCAGATTTTATTTTTTCAACTTAAAAAAAATTTTTAATTAATATATTTTTTAAAAAATTAATAAAGGGGCCATTTCATAGTATTTTTTCCGAATGTAAGGCTTCAATATGACACTTTTTTTGCCATAACTGCTTGATGTACTGTTTGATGAGCACATTGTTTTATTTTTACTTTGTTAGTTGGTAGGACTAACTCAAAATAAAACTATGTGCAAATCAAACTGTAAATTAAACTTGGTTAGTCATTCAGCTTGGACACAAATGAATTAAAATTTTCGAAAAAGGTAGAAGTGTACAAGTCCTTAAGTATATATTAAGACATACAAGAAGGGTGTAAAAGAATGCCAAAAACAAAATTATTAATGTAAGAACATTCAGTGAAGAAAATCGAGCAAGTTTTACAAAAGCAATTGCAATCAGAATTTGAAACACGTATAACACCAGAATTGACGCCTCAAAACGTAGGAAACGGCAAAGATGCTAATTTTTTACACCTAATCTGTAAAATTCGGTACACTGACTTTCCAGGTGCACAGGTACTCTGCAACTACATGTTTGTTCAATATCAAGGGATGACATTTCTAGATGTTTAAATCCGAGACAGGTTTATAGTTTGCAAGATCATTGGGTAAAAATTGTAGATGTTTGTTGTTTTTGAATAGTTACATAATTCAGAAAGCTCATTCTGTCATGCACAATTAAAACACATTTTCAAGTAGTTTTCACTGAAAATTATTAAGAGGTATTCATCTTTAAAAACAGCTTAGAGTTACAATGGAACATTTTTACAAGATTCAGATAAACTTAACAGAAAATTCAGCTAAACAGTGTTTCAAAGATGCCTAAAAATTCTGAAAAATGTAAAATTTTATGTTTTTCTTTCGAATTTTTTAAAAAATTTGTGTCTATGATGTTTTTATGCTCTAAGACGGAAATGTTGCAACTGAATGAATGCCTTCAGAAATTAAAAAGAAATGTTGAAATACAATAATACCTTCCAATTTAGGAACAGGCTTAAAATATCGAAAAAATTGAGAATTTCAGCTTTTCATTGAGATTTAAAAAAAAAATTGTCCTTTTTTTTCGGTTTTTTTCAGTAATATAGGGAAAACACTTTTATAAAGCACTATATTACACAAAAACATTCATTTATTTATTAATTCTCAAGGTATCTTCTAACCATGTAACCCCATTCTTAACAGTAATAAGCCATTTTCAAATATTAGACGGTTGTAAAATGTTTAGCAAAATTTCTACCTTCTAGTAGTCCTACTTTTTTAAGTGTTACTTGTTGAACCTAATTTATAATCAGTGTTTTTGGAAACTTGGGGATTAAATCAGGTGTTTTTTTATTTAAACCGGGTTTATTTGGTTTTTATTACTATTTGTAAGAAAAACAATTTTATTTTAGGAAAATCATGAAGGCTTTATTATTATACAGTTATTAAGGAATCGACTTCAAATGGTTATTAAAATTAAGAGATCGTATATAATTAGTTAAGTATTAAAATAATTTATCGTATAGTAATTAAAATCAGCGTTTATATTTTGAGTGTTTAGTTGATATTTGTACTTTAAGTGCAAAATAAATTTGATTTATGCGTTAGGGTAGAAAATCGTAAGTAAGTATGAACAATTATTTTAAACTTTTTAGTTCCTCTTTGTTTTTTGAAGTCGGTTCTTTTTTTATTTGAAAATAATTTATTACGACTTTAAAGCTAAAAAATTACCAGGGGAGAGTCCCTCATCCCTCTCTCTCCAATGTCATCGAAGATCGTCAAAAGTTTTGAATTTTTGGAGCTTCAATTTGGAATAAATCGCCGGAATCGAAAACTTTTTCGAAAATGTCGTTAATAAGGAACTTCAGTTACATTTTTAGAACTTCAATTCCGAAGAAATCTCGAGCCCTTCCCGTAACATCAATAAAGACCCACTATCATTACGTTTGTGAAGCTTCAATAAAAGTTGAGGTATAACTCCTGAACCCATCCCTTCCATTAACGCTACCAAAGATGAGCAACCATCGCATTTATTTTGAACCATGTCCGTTGGAAAGTTTCAAACCCCGTTCTTTCCCCCTACGTCATAAAAGATGGCTTACAACTGCGTTTACAGGACTACAATTTCGAAAACTTTCCGGAGAGAAGCCCCCATGTCCTTTTTTCCTCACCTACCAACATCATCAAAGATCGTCTCTAAAACAACGTTTCCGGAACTCCTATATCGAAAAGTCTCTGGGGAAAAGTTTTGAACCCCATGTCTTCTGCTAATCAAAGGTGGCCTACAATTGCGTTTTTAGGACTTCAATTCCGGAATTTTTTTCAGGGAGAAAGCCCCCGAATCCCCTGGTTTTTAGCATTGCTAAAGATAGCTAAAATTGCATTTTTGAAGCTCTATATCAAAAAACGATTGGGGAGAATTCCTGAATCTCATCCTTTCCCTTCAAGAAAAAAAGAATGGTTGCAAACAATTGTGTTTTCGCAAATATAATACCTTTAAATTTCGAAAAAATTCCGGAGAGAGAGCTCCAAATTTCCCTTCCTCTTATTAACCACCAAATAGTCTAAAAATGTGTTCCTGACAAATATTTTCGGGGGAGAGCCTGCAAACACCCCTACTTATGCGTGAATATTAAACAACTCGATCAACAAACAGATTCATAACTATCTTCGAATATCATTATGCAATTTTAGTATTTCATTATATTCGGTACCTTTCTATTCATTATGTTGCTCGGTACCTTTCTTTCTGCAACCTTACTTTTATAAGGAAAAAAGTTCAATTGAGGACCTGAATGGCTACTGAAAATACTTCACGAGTCCTCAAATGAATGAAAAGTTGAAGGATTTAATTTAGATAATGCATCCAGAATATTAGTAGAATTTTTTTTTTTTTTTCAATTTTTCATTCTTCGTACTCGAAACTTATAACGCTCATTCAAACTCTCTGAACAATACACATTATTCCAAAAAAAAAAAAAAAAAAACATGCTTCAGTTTTTTTTTTTTTTTTTAAGTTTTTTTTTAGTCATATATTTCTTATTAAGTATATTTCTTTTTTCCGCATTCGTAAACGTAGGGATTTTTTTCCAATTGAAATATTTACTTTTAATTCTATGACGAATGAAGTTTTACTACTACTTGAATAATAAGGCATTTTCGCAATTTTTATTTATAATTTTGGGACATTTGATGGTAAATTATTTTTTGTTTTTTCAGTCAAAGCTTAATGTTGCCAAAAACCATACTTAAATTAAACTATGATTTTAAAAGTATTTTTCTCATGATTTGAACAGAAGTTTAAAGCGAAGGAACATTTTTTAAAGTGTTTTTTTTTTAACCTTACATTTAATGGTTAATTCTGAAATGAGAAACAACTCTATTGTCGGATGCGCTCACCAGATGTCACTACCCAAAAGCAGTTATTTTGACAAGCATGGTTTGAGGTCTTATTGTTGATCAACCGAATTTATATAGCTTGTATTTTAAACATATTCAGTTTTACATATAAAAACTTTTATTTTTGGTGTCTTCCTAAAATTATATTAACAATAATTAAGTGATTTAGTGTTTGTAAACGCTTTTAAATCTCAAGTGAACTGTAGTACTGATTTAAATCTTGGTTATTTGTTCGAACAAAGCCATTTTTTTAATTCAGCGCTATACTTTTTCATTTTGGGAAATTTAATTGAAAGTATTTTTATTTCAACATGTCAGTCAATCAAATCAACCGAAATATATTTTCAAACTTGTCTCAGAAATGCTTCATATCTGTGATGGCAACAGCACCTATGTCGGCGGATTTTTTGATTTTGTTTACTGGGAACAGGTGAGCGTGGAATTTTATTAAGTATTTGATGTATAATGCATGAAATATTTTTTTTATTCCAATTAGAAAACAATTGGCATTTTTGTTACAAAAATGTGTTTTAAACTCTATATTTTCAAGTTCTGTTTATATCTGTTTACTTGTTACTTACTACGTAAAAAACAAAAGGAAAAAAAGGGGGGGGGTGGATTTACGGTCTTTCTCACTGGGTGCAGGTTGAAAATCTTGAGCATCTTTGCTTGCCATGCAAGTCTGTCATTTCGAATTTTTCCATGGAAGGGCTGGGGGAGGGGGCAAAGGCAGGGGTGCCTGCTAAGGAGGGGGAACATTGAAAGTTTTAGGGGTGGTTTGATGGGTATATTTCTCATTTTTGGGGGAGGAATGAGGGTCTTTTAGGGGGTTGAGAACCCCGCAAAAGGTTAAATGCAAGTTTTACCAAAAAAAAAAAAAAACAGCAAAGTAACTCCCACTCTCCCCCCCCCCCCCCTCACGTGCTCCCCATAATAACGGACCTGACTATATGCATACAAAGTAGCCGAAATAATAACTTCGTAAGTTGGTATATGTAATGCGTTGACGATTTCTTATTACTTCGTACAGTTATTTTAATGTGTAAATGCGACATAATATGTCAAAATTTTAATTTTCTCGGTAAAAATAGCATAGTATATAAGCCAGGAGGGCCCACCCCCTAAGGGCAAGGGCGCACACTTCTCAATATCGCGGAGACCCCCCAAACTTTAAAAAATACCCCTCAAAACACCCCCTAAAAATTTCAATGGTGCAGTCCCTGCGCCATGTTCCCCCCCCCCCCCCACGTAGGAACCCCCTGTATGAACGCCTTTCAAAATACAGTTGACGATATTATCGTATCATCAACATTATTTTAAAAGAGTTTTATTAATAATATTTTTACTGAAAAAATTAAAAGTTTGATCTTCTGTCCATCCATAGCTTTCGGGATTCATCATGATAGCATGGGACCCGCTGCCCGGGGCGGACATTTCAGCGGGAAGTGCCCTCCCACATTCTTCTGGATATCAGGAAAAAAATTGAAAGCATAACTACTTTAATTATTAAAATGCTATGCATCGATAAGCGCATTGTTTATTTATATTTTGATTTAAGATAATCTGCAGTTTCTTCTTTTTTTACGATTTTGACTTAGGTTATTTACTTATTTCTGTGAGCGATTATTTCAACTTTTTTTTTTTTCCTTTTTAAATGTTTCAAAATTTTGTTAACTTATCAGCCCGGATCTATAAATTTGGTCCCCCCCCCCGCAACAAAATCTGTAAGGCCCCCTCCTCAGAGGTCAGCAGTGTATACAATGAAATCCCGTTATAACGAACTTCAACGGACTACAAATTTCTTTCGTTGTAACGTGAATTTCGTTGTAATGCAATTAAAGAAACGTAGTTTAAATTAAATCGAGACTGAAAATGTATTTCGTTGAAACGGATATTTCGTTGTATTGGTATTCGTTGTAACGGAATTTCACTGTATTTGCAACGTTAATAAGTCTTTTAGCGCTAGTTTTTTTTTTTTTTTTTTTTTTAATTTCAATTTCTTGGACTGTTGGGCCTCTTAAGGACGTGGGCGGGGTCTGCGAGTACGCAAATCCGGGCCTATTATGCAAGTTCATTTTCTTTCTATTTATAAAATTACATTCTGTTAGTTAGACATGAATATTTAGTAGCCGATGGTCAGAAAACTTTTTTAAAATTTAGTAGCGACTTTTTTATTATTAGTATCCATTTAATCCAGGACTTATTCTTGATGAAAATTTTAAGGCAATCTTCAAATACATTGCTAAATGTAGAGTGTGAGGTTTTCGAGAAATCTATTCACACACGAGAGATACATTACAATGATGCATGTATGTGCAGATCTATTTAAAATAGAAAATTTAAAAATAATAAAATTAACATTGCTTTAATCACCAATTTTTTAGAATCTTAAAGGAAATTCATTAAATTAAAAAAAATTAAATCGCAGTAATCCCTTAAGGGTTTCTTTTTGTGATGATTTACACTAATATTACTGCAGGTAAAGCAAAATTTGCAATTTTTTTAGTTTTCGTTATTATGTATCCACTGAAAAAAAGAGCGCGAATTCAAATATCTCGAAAACTTATTTCTGTGGACATTAAACGAGCTGATGTGCGCATAACATAACTTCCTTTTACTCCAATTTAATGATAATAGTGAATCGGAGAAAGCAAAGAAACACTTGAAATGTTTTCACCCCAAGTTTGTTGCGAATCGATGCAAAGAAAATGTTTTATACAGATAAATTTTCTCAATATTGACAGTTTTAATGTGATTCAATTGTTGACTCTCTAAATATGGCCAAATTGAAACCAAATTTTAAAAAAAACGCCAAATTTGTCGCCAAGTTGGCGACAAAACTTGGCGCCCCAAAAGCTTGGCGATTTATTGCCAAGTTTTTGCAAAATTATAACAGCACTTCAGTTTGCGTTGAAATTTAGCACTGATTTTACCCCAAGAATGAGTAAAAGACCCCCTCAGGAACATCTAAATGCAACCAAAAGGGAAGGTGCACAACTAGACCCCACTAGGAGTCTACGTACCCAAATTGCAACTTTCTAGGACATACCGTTTTTTGAGTTATACGAGATACATACACACATACGTACAGGCGCACAGTGGAGTATTTGACTGAAAATCCTGGCCAAAACTAGTTGGAAATTTTCACTCTTCTGAAGGCAACTCCCTTCTGTATGTTTGTGCGCTGTACGGCGAAGCTATTCCACTTAAAGACACGAAACTTTGTATACAAGTTGTCTGAAAGCCTGATGTTACAATTTGAAGCACAATTTTTTAAGTTTGAATTAGAAAATGAAATATTTAATGTTTTATACACGGTCTAGACTTTTGCATGTTTACGACCGTAAAAACGATCCTAGTGAATGTAGAAAAAAAACCAATGCATCACGAGATAGGAAAAATAATTTTCTTCGAAAATATGATTTGTTTGAAGTTTTAACGTAATTAACCGAATTTCTAGGAATTTACAAAGGGAGGTCACTTTTTCGACTTTTTTCAATTATTCAATCAATGTGACTAAAATTCCTGCATCCGGTTTTCTAAATAATGTTATGGCTTTGAAACTTTTTAAGGAAATAATATAAACACCTTATCTTTATTTAAAGCAAAAACGGTGAAGTTATGTTGTTTCACTGATTTATAATGAATTTTTTTTCAATGAGTTGAAATAAAAATTTTCAACAATTTTCACTCGATCCAAAATGGATGCAGCAGTTGGCTGCTTGCCAAGAACGCTTTAACAAGTGATAAGTAAACGTGTTTAATGCGATATGGCCTGTTTTTCCCCATCAATTTCCTCGAAGATATGTAATGAAGAAAAAAAAATCAAGAAATAAAAATGAAAAACGGTTAAAAAATCCTAGTGTTATGTACAAAACACTAATTTAAAAACCAAAAAAAAAAAAAAAGAGAGAATCAATTTTATTCTTTTATCTCGGTTTCAATCATTAAAACCCTGAGTTAATCATGCACAAAAGGATTGAAAACAAGGGTTTCGGGGTTACAAAGAACCTTTTTTTCTATTGCAAAAAGAAAAAAGAAAAAGAAAAATGAACTAGGAAGTTACCACTGTAAAAAACACTCGAAAATGGATATTCAAAAGCTCTTTGTTTTTGAATTTTATTATATTGTACATATACCCGTACCTTGGGTCGATCACTAGTTTTATATACATAGCGTGATGTGTCCCGCTAAAAATTGTGTGAACAAAAACTTTAAAGAGTAACTGAAGTTGTATTAATTAAATTTAATACAACTTCAATTTCACAATGAGTAGGTAAAATGTCTTAAATGTGGATAGCTCGCTAGCATTAGGAGAAAATTACAAATATATTACGTATAAGGAAGAAAAGACCCCCCCCTCCCCGCCACATTATTTGCAACAATGATCTGAAAAAATATAAATATTTATTTATTTTATTTAAAATCTATCTCAATTTAAGGAAGAGAAAATTTTCTTAGCGAGATCACAAAATAATTTATTACCTCATTAACGTACATGAGAAAATTAACATAATTAAACGCAAACACATGTTTTAGGGGTGCAATGAATTTCTTTAGCGAAGCATAAGGGTAAGCATTTCAAAATTAATTCGATGATTCTCATTCCAAAGCTTACACTTTTATACATTTATGAAGCGGTTTCTCGTAACCCTGAAACTCGTGTCTGAAATTTATTGATGTTTGTGCGCTTAAATATGTTGATTTTTTCCTTCAGTAGTACTTTTGATAACATTTTACAAATTTATTAAATCTTTGTAGGTAAATTTAGTTTAAAATCATGACTTTTCACAAAACGATCGGATTATGCACTTTTTTTTAAAAAATTCATTAAAAAAAGGGGCAGTTGTAGGCGGAAGATTTTTTTGCAGAAATTAGCACTAGAGACTTGGCTAAATACGATGCAACTTTCAAAACAGCCCGACCGAGCCCGACACCTATTTAAAAAGCTTTCTCTATTTATAAATTAAGGCGAAAAGCCTTTAAAAATCTTCCGTACCAAGTTTTCTTTATTTTTTTACAAAAAGAAAATAAAAATATTTACTTTAATTTATAATTAGCACAAAGCCCTGACATTTCTTTATCCCGTAAAATTGATTTGGGTTAATTCCATTCATTTATAAAGCCACAAAAAAATCTACATTGAAACGTAATAATTAAGCTGAAACGCAACAAAAAAGCGAAAATTCTTATAGAAATCTCATCTTTTACCGAGGCTATGAGCACTTGTACGTAACTCAGGTTTCCAAAACAGGTGCTGATCGATGCACCAGTTAGTCAACTATCATAGAATAAATTTTCATAAAAATCGGGTAAATTTTTAATTTTCGACTTTTGGCCAGGATTTTCAGTCAATACTCCACTGTGAGGCGTCACGATAAAACTCGTGTAATTAACTCGGGGATTGTCAAAATGGATACTTCCGGTGTCTATACGTTCTTAGGCATATATCCCCGTGTGGTCGGGTTGAAAAAAAAATCAATATTCATTTGGGAGCGAGCAAAATGGAAATTAAGGCCGATTTTTGAGTGAAAAATTTTTTCGCAAATACAATACTTACTTTTTTGTAAAAAAAGATAAAATACTGCCGTTTACCTATCCACGGCAGCATGACTTACCAAACTAACCATCAATGACCCCCCCCCCTACTTTTTTAATTATGCATTATATTTCAATAAATATTTTTTAATTTATGAATAACTTCTCAAAAGGTTTTTAAAAGTATATTTATTTAACAAACGTATGCAGCTTAGTTTCGTGTTCAAAGCTACTTGAAGTAATTGTAATTAAAATTAATTTTTTCTGCTGTTTTATCGGTAAAAGTTGATCGGTAATAAATAATCGGCAAAGTGGCCGATTATCGATTACTGCAGATTAATCAGTGCATCCATATTATTCATATATTTGGGCAACAGTTGTAAATTAGCACAGCATATAACAGGGTGGCGACAGATCAGGGAGATCAGGGAAAAGTCAGGGAACTTTATTAATCAGGGAAATATCAGGGAATTTCGAAAAAAATAACAAAAAATCAGGGAAAATTGATTTTATGAAGAAAAAATTTTTTTTTTTTTTTTTTTTTGCTTTACAGAATTAGGTATCCTAATTCCCTACGCATTTTCCGCCAATTATTTGTTTAAAAAAAAGTAAAATTAATGAAGTGCGATTATACACTGCCGCATATTGTGCATTTTTTTCCCTCAACGTCAATGTATTGAATCTTACTTATTTACCACAGGATGAACTTCCGAAGATTGCTTCTGTGTCTGTTAGGTTGTTTATTTTACCTAGCTTGAAATTTCCTTTCACGCTTTCAATGCGACGTAAAATAAACAACCATACAGGCAAAGAGGAAGCCTTCATTAATGCCTTAGCTCCTTTGCCTTTATTCCATTGTTTTCGAAGTGATTAGCGTACTGTAATCACGATTTCAAGAAGAAATCTTTGGTTTTTGAATTAATACTGATAAAAGCTTAAAAGTTATTACTTCACGTTTTTAATTTAATTGCTAAAATTGAACTTTCAATAAAAAAAACTTTGTTTTTTGCCGTTGTACTATTTGCTGTCGCCGCAGATTATAGAGGTTTTCTTTTCTTCAGACTTAACCGATTCTTTTATTTTATAACCAAGTTGTTTTCTTCTTTTATATATTTTGAAACTAACTGCTTTTTTTTTCTTGCATTTCAAAGTTGTTTGTTACAAAAGCAATCCAAGATTTTTTTCGTTACATACTGAAATCATTTGAAATAGAGTTAATTTGTGTACTTAAGTAAATATCTTAATTTTTTCCATTGTTAAAATGCTGTATTCATTCATTAAAACCTATGTTCTTGATTAGAGAAAAGCTCCCTATGAATGGTTGTCAAAAGGTTTCATTTGTTTTGCATAAATATGTCAATGAGTTATATAAGAATAACTACATTACTTCTATCTTTCACTAGTACTTGTTATTCTTGCAACAATTATTATAACTGTTTGAAAATTTAGTTCAAAATAATTTCAATTACTTTTAATTCTACCATAAATACATGTTTTTAAGGGTGTTTTTAATAGTTTCTTAAAATTCTTATGCAAAGTGGTTTCTGGAAGTAAAGTATTTTTTTTTAAATTTTTCTATAATCTTTCCATGTAGAAAAATTTAATATACTGTGTTGTAGTTTTTTTTTCCAAAAAAATTGTCTTGATGTTTTTTTTTAACCATTTTGTTAAAAAAGTAGCATCTTTTTAAAATATATCTCTAGTTCAACAAATTTTCACAACTTAAAACGTTTAAAATACTGCATTTTATACAAACATACAATAGATTTCAAATTAAAGCAAAGAAGGAAAACCATTATCATTGGTAACGTAAATCAGGGAAATTCGGTGAACTTAATCAGGGAAATCAGGGAAAAGTCAGGGTACTTTTTTTCACAGTTCCTGTCGCCACCCTGTATAAGTAATGCCTAGAAAAAAGAAATTCTTTTTTTTTTTTTAAATCAAAAGTTCAACTATTCTTTTTAAATGTTGACAGATTTATAATTGCGCTGTGATCAATGCATTATAATATATTCCCGATTTCCCAACTTAATATCCTTAAGCTGAGAGATAAGCAAAGTTATCAAACAAAATTTGCTAATCTTGCGCTCCATCCCGACCTCAGAGTGAAGATGGGTAGAGAGACTATAGTCCAGTCAAATTAGGTCGAAAAAGAGTCGAACCTGGACATTCAAAATTCAAAAAAAAAAAAAAAAAATGTGCACCTATACCAAATTGTTCAGTATCATGAGCAGATAACGTACCAAAAAGTCCCAAGAGTTTGAGCTTCGGGTTTGGGGTTATGGAGGGGCAGAGAGGGGGCTCAAAATGCAGATTATTGCTTTATTTCAGCTTCGTTTTATTGAAACGGTAATTGAATATAAGTTGAATATGGAACAAATTACAAACACTGCAAGTACTATTCTTACACACATTCGTCATTACGGGAGAGAGTTGACCCCCCCCCCCCGCACCCTCCCCTCCCCCTTCGGATTTTGAGATATATACATTGTACAAAATGCAAAAGTTTCATTGCAGGTATTTTATTATTTTTTATGACATTTTCCAGTGTATTCCCTTTGCCCCCCCCCCTCCCATGAGTAAATGAAATGACGGGCCTAATCATACGTATCTAAATCCCAAATAACGTTGACACTTATTTGTTCATCGAATAAGAAAAAAATTCCGAAGTGCATTCTCTTTGGATTTTTTAAAGAAGTGCTATAGAATATGACATTTCATAGATTCATTTTTGCCGATGAATATTATGCAAAGAAAATTAATAGTATTTCTATATTTAAAGTGTTTTTTTTTTTTTTCAGTTATAAGTTAAAATGGCGTAGAGACGGCATTGAAATTTAATTCTCCTGTACGCAGGCTCGAATCTACGTACCCGCAGACCCAGCAATGCGGGGGCCTGTTGGGGAGGGAGGGCGGTAAAGGGGGGGGGGCTTTAAACCAAAAAACTTTAAAAAACTAAATAAAAACCAATACTTCAAATTTAAAAGCTGAAGATGTTTTTGTAATCTTTTAGTGAAAATTTGAGGAAACTATAGAGAATCTAAACACATAGTATTACTTATGAACTTTAGCGAACCTTAATTAATAAAAATAGTTTAACAGGAGTCACCAAGTTGTGAATTTGAAACAAATTCCTTTTAATAATAAAATATACTATGCACAGAAATAATCATTAGGAATCCTCAAAGTTTTAAAATATAGAAACGAAAGCACACACACACACACACACACACACACACACACACACACATCGGTTCTAAAAATTTGAAGGACAAAAACAGAAGAAAATTTGGTGGTCTGGCGATTGCAGTTTTTGCATTGTAGGTACTGCTCTGTACGTCTGTTTTTGGGTCTCAGTGTGAATCGGATGTCGGAATGAATGTTGAATGTATAAAAAAGGTTAGTTTCTGAAATCTGAAAGGTAAGACGTTGCGCCCGTAAGCGCAGGGCTTGATTACCCAAAAGGCTCGGGAAGCTAAAGCTCCCCCTCAGAATTTTCAGGAAGCCCAAAAAATTACTGAAAAAATGCTTAAAAATTTTAGATTCAGCTTTATAAAGGTACTGCAAACATTAGAACTGGTTCGATCAAATTTGGCCGAACTATTACAATGTACTTTCATAAACAATTTTGTGACAAGAAAAATCTGTTTCAGCAACTAAAGACCCTTTATTGTTTAGAATTTCAGTGAAAAACGTATGTAATTTACAAAAATTCTATCAGTCGGGTAGGAGGAAAGGTTAAACATTGATCTGAATTTTGCTGTGTCACTTTTGAAAATAACACATCTAGCAACAGTGAATTTTTACTTAAATGTGCGTTGAATTTTTAGAAAAACTTTCCAACACAGAATATGTGAGGCCCTGAAATGAGAAGGAGCTTTCCCACTTCAGAGGTTAATCGGGACCTGCTTAAAGTCTTCTATAAAAATAATTTGTGTTTTCTCTTCACTTTGCAGATTTGCCGCTTCTATTTCTATAACTTCTGTTGAGTGCAGAAAAAAAAGTAAATGCACCATAGGATAGAACTCATTTAAACGATGTTTGTTTTGATTTTCAAACGTAATTGTTGGTATTTTTCAAGTTTGAATTGCTTTTTCTCCTTGGAACATTTTCAAAAGTAAAAACAGACTTTTGCTTCCAAATGTATAATATGTTATGTTTCTGAAAAGATTTAAGAAAAAAATTACATTTTTCTTTCATTTAAAAAAGAAAATGACAAAGAATCTCTGATTTTTTAAAATCCTTTTTTTTTTTTTTTGGCAAGAGCAAAGATTATACTTGCAAATCTCCACCCCCCCTCTCTTCCTGTAGTTGAAAAACTAGCAAGTATGTCCCTAGCGGTGCTGCTTCGGTTCTAAAAGTAGCCATCAATTTTTGACACTTGGATTCGATCATTTACGGAAGTTCAGTGTACTATTTTCGCTCACCTTTTTTAATTGAGATCGTTCATAATCTTTCAGTATTTCAGACTAACAATCAATCGAATGCTGATGAATAATCAATTCTTGTATCGCAGTCAAAGTTCGACAAAGTGTGTTTAACGTCTGTTCTTATCTTTTTACATTTCAATCCGACCCGCTTCTGTTCTTCTTGGGGACATAACATAAATATATTTTCTCTTTACTTCAAGAAAAATGTAGGTTTACACTTTTGAACTTGCATTTCCATTAACGTGCTACTTTAAAAGAATGTAAAAACCTTTTTGTCTCCAAATTAAGGTATTTCTGTGAAAGTTTTGCTTACAAATGAAATTGAAGAACAAAATTAAAATGTTGAAAAAGCCGCACACACTAAATATGTGTTTTTGTTACAAGCATATAATTCCCATTATTTAAATTATGAAATTCTAACTAAGAAGTTAAACGTCATTCATACAAAATCCAGCGTCTTATAAACTCGGCCAATGAAGAGTTAAAAACCGTGGTTTAATCAATGAATAACCAGGAAATTAAAACCTTTTATGAAATTTTGAAGACTGAATAATAAAGAAGTAAAGTGTTTCAATTATCAAAACTAAACATTTTTGAACGAATCGTTCAAATTACGGTAACACATGGTGAGGAACAAGACAAAGCTAAAAACCACATGAAACCTAAATCTGGATCATGTTTTTAAAAAATTTCCCTGCATTCAATTTAATCTGGTACAATATTTGTCAGAAATAGACATTGAAATGTCTGAGAAACACGTCAAAAATTTGTATTTTGACCCGATTTAGTCCGTCATTTCATTAACCTGGGGGGGGGGGGGGAGGAGGGGTAGCAAAGGGAATGTACTCAAAAAATGTTATTTTAAAAACAGTAAAACACGAGCAAGGAAACTTTTTCATTTGTACAATGCATATCTCAAAAATGGGGGGGGGATCCCCCCCCCCCCCCAAAGACAGATCTTTGCAAAAAATATTACTTGTAATATTAGTTATATGTACCATATTCAACTTTTATTCAATTACCCTTTGATTAAAACGAATAGTGTTGGAAATACAGCTGAAATAAAGCAATAATCTGCATTTTGAGCCCCCTCTTTGCCCCCCCCCCCCCATAACCTCCCAAACCCGACGCTCAAACTCTTGGGACTTTTTGGTACGTTATCTCCTCATGGTACTGAACAACTTCGGTATAGGTGCACATTCTTTTTTTTTGAATGTCTGGGTCATGACCTAATTTGACTGGACTACTAGTGATGTTCCGGATATCCGAGGGAAAATAAAGATCTGGGAGGTTATTCCAAACATTTTCTACTTTCGAGTTCGAAGCGTTACGTCAGAGCCGATCACCGTGACGAGAAATCTCGCAAAGTGGTATTCTGAGGTAAAAAAATTCTTATTGCGATGTGGCGACGAGTCCAAGTTCCAGCCGCGATGGGGGAGGAAGAGTTTTTCGCCGGTTTTGGCGGCGCGGGGGGAGGGGAGGAGGCACGTGATTTCTTCCAACCAATGGTCTTTAGGCGCAGATACTTTTTGTTTTGCTCCATCCGTGCAAGATAAGGCGCGAATTTTGACGATTGAAAATGACTGAGCTGGCGGTGTATTTCACGCTAATGGCTTCATACTTCAAAGAATACGTTTTACGTTGCAAAGAATCACATCGAAATAATTTTAGATTTTCTAGAAGCAAATCCAGAATTCATAAAAAATAAATTCACCGAAAATTTTACAAAATAGTACACAAAGGAAAAATGAGCCGAGGGCTAAAGGTAAGTCATATATTATGCATACGAGTATTTCAATATTACAGTGTCTAAAACAAAAATCGAAGAGGGGAAAAAAAGCCAATACATACATGAGAAAAAAAAATTAACCGTATATTTTGTGGATTTATAATATAAAAACTATCTATAATAGTAAGAACGTCATGTATGAAATATATTTTTCCCGAGAAACTATAATCAAAATAATGCTAATAATAACTTTAGAAAAAATCATGATATCAAAAAAAAAAAAAAAAATCCTAACTGTCATAAATGCAGACGAAGAAATATTAATAGTCCGTAATCGGGGATTGTATATTATGTTGTTGTCGTGTCTCGTGTCGAATGCGAAAGGTTTAGCTGCATCCAAAAGTCTTGATGAAAAAATCTGCTAATTCAAATTGAATATAAAACACTAAAAATGCAGGGGGGGGGGGCTAGGTTATGGCGCTGACTGCGCTATTGAAATTTTTAGGGGATGGTGGTGGTGTTTTGAGGGGTATTTGTTTATTGGGGAGGGCTCTTGCTTTTGTAGGGGGGAGTCTTTGCGATATTTGGGGGGAGGGGGCACCCCTGCAACATGTAAAAGGTTTGTTGGGCTAATTGAGCTTTTGGGGATGAGAGCAGTCATAACAGAGTATACAATCTTCCATATTAGAATTGGTAATGTAATAACCAACCTTTCCCCCCGCTCAGTTGTAACTTGTAATTATAGCAACAATCTCAGTATCAAAGACATATTCCAGTTTTTTTCTCTTTTTTTTTTAAAATTATAATTTAATAAGCATATGCTTAAATAAAAAGTTTTATTTCTTCATTATTCCTGTTTTCAAATTCCATTTTTTCTAGGTATTGTTTTCCAAGACCCAATCTTAAGATATCTTCAAAACAGTACTTTTTTTAGATTTCCTTTTCAAAACAAGCAACTTGTAACTATGATTACATAATTTCATCTTTATCTTCAAGATTAAAAAGTCAAAACAGCAATCTTGGTTATAAGAGCAATTTAAAATGAATAAATACTCTGCTTTTGTAAATGTATATTGAAAAATATTCGTAAAGGGAGTAAGATTTTTTAATCATCGTTTCACTTCAGCTGATAAAGAACTTTAAACGTTCAACCCAAAGGAAAGATTCTAAATTGAAGAAGAAATGAAAAAAGGAGCAATCGGGGCGAAATGGAAAATCAAATTTTGCAAACAATTTCCCAGAAATTACCCAGGCTTTGTACTTTTTTGTAATTAGTTAATCAATATCAAATTTCAATAAAGAAAAAAAAATTTCTTACAAATTAAATTCAATTGAAATTGAATAATGACAGTAGGTAACAAATAAAGAATTTAAGGGAAAAAAGAGGGAGGAGGATTTTACAGCAAAAGAGACAGAAAAAAAAAATTACATTCGTCACTGGTGTACCTAGCATGGGTGACAGACGGGGCAGTAATTTGTGATGTCACCGCCCCCCCCCCCTTAAACGCAAAAAAGGGGGATTGTATATTCTGTGTAAACTTGAAATTCATACAATTTTCAGAAACAAATAGTACTTTTGTGAAACAACTACATTTTAAGTGGGATAATGTACAAAAGACAAATAAAAATTATGAACGCTTTTTATATAATTTGCCCTAGACGTATTTGTGCAGGCCGTCAAGCGGTCAAAACCAATAAAGGGGAGTAGAAAATTCATAGCTCCTTATTTTTTTCAAATGCATTATTTCTTGAAAATTTAAGTCCCCGATCCCCCCCCCCCCCGCCCAACGTATTTCCTAAGTGATGGATTTGGTTAAAAGAAAATGAAATCCATGGAAATAAACAACCTTAGCCGAGAATGCATTTTTATTCATAAACTGACATCTTTTGCATTGAAAAAGGAGCTCTTAATGTCTCCAAAACACGTGTCTGCAATTTAATTCGGATATTTGTGTATTATAATGTTGTGAAAGTGGGTTTAAGTCTTTTAAGCATTGAAAACTTGTTGTAAAGCGAGAAATGTTGCATATATACCTATTTTATGTTTGCATTTATAACTCTCCCCCCCCCCTCTCTACCCCCTGCACCATTTTTGGGGTTGGCCACATCCTAATTCGTTTTCTTCGTACCAATACCATACCTTTTAGAAAAACCAACTCCCGTAGTTTTATTACGAAAATTTCACCGAAAACCACTTTGCCCCCCCCCCACCCTTCTTCCCTGCAAAATGTTTTTGCAAAACTCCCGTTTTAGTGTCACAAAAATTGAACGGAAAACCACTTGCCCCTCAGTGCAGTTATATGACTCCCCCCCTTTTTCCCTGCACCATTTTCAGGGTTGGCAATATCCTAATTCGTTTTCCTCGTGCCAATACCTTTCAGAAAAACCAACTCCCGTAATTTTATCAAAAAAATTCCACTAAAAACCATTTGCACCCCCCCCCCCCCCTCTGCACCATGTTCGGTGTTCGCAACATTAAAATTAGTTTTTCTGAAATGTATTGGCAAGCGGAAAACTAACTCCCGTTTTTGCGGCACGAAAATGGAACGGAAAACCTCTCCCCCTGTACAGTTACGACCCCCCTTGCCCCCTGCACCATTTTCGGCGCCGGCAAAATCCTAATTCCTTATTTGTTATCCTCCTGCCAATAAATACCTGTCAGAAAACCTACTCACGCAATTGTATCACAAATTGAATAGAAAACCACTTGCCCCCCCCCCCGGTGCAGTTTTAACCCCCCCCCCCCCTTCCTGAACCATTTCCAAGATTGGCATCATCCAAATTCGTTTTCCTCGATCCAATACCTTTCAGAAAAACAAACTCCCATAATTGTATCACAAAAATCGCATAATCTCACCTACTTCGGGGCAGTCGAGATTTCGGGGTGTTCTCCCATTTGGTTCGAAAATTTCTCCACGGGTGGCTTCCACCCAACTGACCGGAAACACGATTGACCAATCGGGTGTCTTCCAACTCTACGTAGGGTTTGAAGGGAGAGGCTTAGGTGCTCGGACATTCAAGGCTGTTTTCAAGAGTAAATTTCTAAGCTTAACAATCAGGCGCCTTAGCTTGGCTCAATTTTTAGCACCATTCGGGGTTCAGGGCGTGGGTTGCCATTGAAAAGTTCAACGTGGTATAGAAGAGAGCAACTGGGCTAGCACCATTCGGGATTCCGGGAGGGGGGGGGGTCCATTTGAGAAATTCCACGTGGTGAAACTGGTTGTACGTGCCTATGCGAAATGGGAAAGTTCATTTAGAGCAACCGTCATGGTAGCAGACTGAAAATAACATTCGGCTCAGGCATCCAGTTCCAGGAAAAACCGGCGTCTTCAATTAATTAAAAAAACACCCTACTAATAAAATAATAATTAATTTAAGGAAAATAATAAACATTTATAGTTTATTTTCAACTGAAAAATTAAGTATAATGACTTTATTAATTATTTGTTCAAACTAAAAAATCAAATGCTAATTTAAGTAATAATCTACTTTATTAAACTGATAAATAATATTTTGTTAAAAAAGCGCAAATAATCGCTTTTTTAAAATAGCTAATTTTAGCATTCATTGAATGATTGATCAGGAACTTGGAAGCTGTTTTCTCTAAATTTTTCTGAATAACAGTTGTAAATAATTGATAATTAGTTTGTAATAATTGATGATTAGTATTATGCACATAATCAGTTGTGCATTTAAGCAAAATTCAGCGGGGGAGGAGGGGGAGTCGTATTTGACGACTTTGCCAACTAACTTTAAAATATATTTTCATCTCGAAAACCGCGTTTCTCATCTCATATGCTTCTAAGTTCCAAATAAAGTTCAGTATTATTAGCTGATCGGATCAAACTATTCACTTTTGAATGTAGCAGAGAATACTTGTGCGTTTAAAGATGAAAACCCCTGCAAAAGTCCCTCATTTTTGTTCGACTTTTTTAAAAAATTCAGTAAAAAGAAAAAATTATCTTAAAAAAAATTGTATTGTACTTTTTGTAGACTGTGCATAAAAAAGTTTACAACTCGTATTAATTTATAAACACAAGCGTTTAGTAAGCCGCACTTACATTGTATGAACCTCAATAATTTTATTTATATTTTAGCACAAGGGCAAAAATTGGTGGGGTGCATGGGTTCAAATGCCATTTTTTTTTTTTTTCAAACATATAGTAACTTTTTTCAAACAAAACACTCTCTCTCTCCCACTCATTAAAGCAGCTCCAGCTTCCACTTTCGATGAAGTCATTATTAGAATATACAGTAGGCGCCGCTTAATGTGATCACTTTGGGACAAACGTAATTTGATAACAATAACCGAAAAGAATCCAGGAGACACAAAATATTTTTTTTCCAATTAAGGTGCATTTATTTTGAAAACCTCAAATTAAAATCACAGTGACTCAACAAAACACACTTTCAAATCATAAATTATTAAATTAACAGAATGGCAATATCTGAATTATAAAAAGTTAAAGCTAAATTATGCAATTTTTAATCACATAGTAATAGTTGAAGTAAAATATGACCGTTTTCCCTGACATTCGTAAACCAGTTTCAAAGCACATTCAGCTTTTCTATCTTTTCCAGCATGGTTTTGCTTGTTGTTTAAATTTTAATTTAACTTCGCTTTGTTTTCAATCTCGACACAATTCTTTAATAGTTTACAAAGTAATGGCAACTATGGAGGTCCTGCATCAATGTCATGTCCAGCGACTGAATTTTTTTAAGTGCAAAAGAAAGTTTTCTTAGAGGAAGTCTGTGGTCATTGGGGACGAACTTTCTGTAGCTTCATTCCTAGAAAAATTTTGAACTGCTATTGAAAACCGCAAAATGCTACACAGAAAGTTAGTCTCGTCAGGGTTTGCCTATGTATTTCTGTTAATTGAGGAACAATAACGGGAAAAAAATTGAAAGTTTATGAAAAAGTGATAACAATAAACAAAGACGCTGATTACAATATCCGACTTTTTTAACGTGTGTCAACATACAAGTGTTCCGGGACTTCGTGATTCCGATAACATTAAGCGAATGATAACATTAACCGTGATCACATTAAGCGGCGCCTACTGTAATAGACAAAATAAAAATGAAAAAATCAGGAGAATTGCGTTATATTAAATGACTAACTATGGGCATGGTTTAGGGTTTTTTTTAACTTAGATTGATTTTGAACTGTGATGTTACAGTTCTGGTTCTTGGTAAAAACTAATTCTCATGGTATTAGAGCTTTGCACTCTTAGAGCTGGGAAATTTTCATTCATTTTCAACAACGATTCATACATTTTCTGACATAAATTGAAATGCACTGGTTCCACCTTAGTTACCAGTTATGGTCACTCTAGCTTAGTAATGGTTGCGCCATACACATAAATTTTTGGGTCCGTCACACATGACTTTTACGGTCCCCCCTTCCATATTGTTAACTCCTCTGGTGCTAAATATATTTCAACCCCCCTTTTAAAAATTTCGAGCCCCCCCCCCCCCGCCCTGTGCACGCTCCTGAGTTACGGGCCAGAGCCATACTAAAAACTAAAACTGGTCATACTCGCTGAGTTCAATTATTTTAAGGAAATACACAAAAAGTATGTTAAAACTTTTTTTTTTAGCAACATCATCAAATTTCAAGCAACTAATTCCAGCGTATTTTAATTAAAAATTGGATAAATAACCCACATTTTTATTAAGCACTTTTATTACTTGGCCTGGTTGCCATGGAAAAATCTGAGGCCTGCTTTCACTTATATCTCAGCTACTAAACCACTTTGGGATTTTGGGATTTCACTTAATGATTTCTTAATTTAAAGGTACAGCCTAACGCTGAAAAATTAAAATTCTAAAATAAAATTATTTTTTCGGTTTCGATGGAAAACAGCAAATTTCACGCAGTTTCCCCATTAAATATTTGAATATAAAACCCATTCTTACAAATTTTGTTGCCTTGCAACAGTATTGTTAATAGTAATCATAATGACTATTTTGAATCAAGGCTTCACTGGAACAAGAATGAAATTTATTTACTGTCGTTGCTTTTTTAGAGTTTTTATCGTCATCCATCCCAATAATCGATAACAGGGCTAAGTAAAGAGACATATTAGGTTCTTTATCACAAAACGTATGTTATGAACCATTCTTTTGCTTATATCTCAGTAACTGGACCACTTCGAGACTTCGTAATTTCACTAAATGATTTGTTTAATCTTAAGGTACAACTTAACACTAACTAAAAATTTTATTTAAAAACGAAAATCTTCAAAATAACGGATTAAAAAAAAAAAAAAAAAATAAGTACTTCACATGATGCACTCAAAAGGACAAAAAAACTTTTTTGGTTCAGAAAGGCAATTATATAAGAAAGGACAAAGTATTCCTGTAGTTTTCAATTTTTCCAAGACTTTACTAACGAAGAAAAGCGCGCTCAAGTCATTTCAAATCAAACTTTCCCATTAAGAAAAATCTGCATGTTTCAACCCTCAAATTTATGATTAAAAGCTAGAAAATGATAAAACATTCTCTCCTCTCTTCGTTTGTGAAGCCTTTTTCTTAGAATAATGGAAAACTACATGGATACTTAAATTGTCTTTTCTGACCCGGAAAAGTTATTTTATCCTTTTGAGTGCATTATGAAAAGTGCTTACTTAGTATTTTTAAAAAATCTGTTACTAATCGCATTTTTCAAAAGCGATTTTTGATAAATCGCTTTTAAAAGGTTCGCTTGAACCAGGGCTGCGGAGTCGGAGGGAAAATGGCCGACTCCGACTCCTAGATTTTTTTTGATCTATTTATTTATTATTATTATTTTTTCAATCCACTCCCCCTAATGGGAAGCGGGAAAACCTCAAAACATAGATTGAAATACTAATTCCTTTTTATGAAAATTTAGCGTTGTATTTCATTGCTAAACTAAGATGCATCCAACGTTAGAAACTAAACTTGAATATCAAGTTTTCCAATGGTTCGGTTTTTATAAGTAAGAATACTTTTAAATCACATGCTTTAAAATAATTGAAAAGAATTAATTTGCTGTGTCATAATATATATTTGTGTCATAAATAATCCTGCATTTATCTTACTCACAAATACAAACCCCAGTTGCTTAAAATATCATTACAAATTAGAATTTATTGAGGTGATTTGCTGCTACTCATCGGTAACTTATAAGCAATTCTATCGATAAAATTGTGAAATGAAGTTTGAAACATTGTCAAATGCTTTCATTTTTTGTTATTAAGTTCAAATTAAACTTTGATTACAAAGACTAATTCTTAATAGGTTGTGTTTTTAATCAATATTTAATATTTCATAAGGTGTAAAAATTAGAAATTAAAATGCTACAAAATTTAAAATTCAAGTGCTTTTCTTTTTACATTACATCCAGGATTTTATGTAAAAAAAAGTAGCAGTTAATGTAAACTAGCAATAAATTAATGTTTTACATTTATTACTAATTAACATTATGGATTTTTTCTATTTATAGTGTCATATATGTTTATAATAGTAAAACTAATGTAATGTGTCAGAAGATTTAATAAACATTGAAAAGCAACAAGATTTAAATTTAAGGTCTAAGCATTTTTTTTAAACATTTAAATTAATTTAAATGAGAAAAAAATAAAAAGTAAGAATTTTAATTAATATTGTGATATGGCATTATAATGATACTTTCATTCATTGCATAAAAAATGTTTCTTTGGGAATTTTCGAAGTTTTAAATTTGTTCACTATGCGGTTGTCGAATGTTGAAGTAGGGGAATGTGGGACAAAGTGAATAAGAAGAGCAAAGTGAAATGATGAAATATTTACTCTGCTGTTAGTGCCACCTATCTAGTAATATTTTAACTATGCAGTAAAAAATGTAGCCGATTCTAGCTAAGAAAAATTTAATTCTGGAAATCATAGAATGTGATAACACAAGCAATTTTCGAAAAATGATTCTCATATTGTAATATTTTATTGTAAGTCGAAAATTACGCTAGGTATTATTAAATGATAAATTTCTTGTAATTATCATTTGAAATATTGAGATCTAATATTCGATGAAACATTTATTTAGTTAATATTAAGCCTATTAATGTTTTAATTATTTTGCACAGTCAGACAAGTACATGCGGGAAAAGTGAAAAATTAATTTCGTTTAATTATTCAATCATTTATTAAATCTTTTACGCATTTTATTAATTACTTTATTAACATACCATAATTTAGTAATTCAATTATTTATTCATTCATACACTTATTTTCTTATTCATTTACTGTTTTACTCACTCGTTTATTTGTCCCCATACATTAATTAATTTATTTAATTAATTATTCGTTTATTTCTTTTAGCATCTTTTCATTTATTTATTCAACTTTTTACTTACTGATTCCTTTGATCAAAAATATTTTTTATAATCCAATAGAAAATATTTTATTTCAAACATATTTCATTTTTCACTTTGCCCCATGAAAAAATAAAGCGAAATTTTTCCACTTTTTTTTTTTTTTTTTGAAAGCGAAAATTCACCGGCGAAAATAAAAAATACCATTTCAATGCACGTTTTATTATAAAATACAATGTTCTTTCATGTACTGTAATTTTCAAAACAAATTTCCAATTTATTCATTTTGAAAAAGCTCAGTCAGCTTAACCATTTCACTTTACCCCACATTCCCCTACTCTGCCAAAACAAATAATCGGTTTGTCTGCCGATATACAGCATACCGAATACCAAGTATTCCGTGTACAGTCGACTCCCGCTACAACGCGATTCGACTTACGCGAAATGGCTACAACGCGTTTTTTCCGAGTAACGAATTTTAGAGCTAACGCGAAATTTTCGTCCACAACACGAATTATTTTGGAAGGAAGTATCTGCTTCGTTATTGGCTACAAAATATTTATTTTGTAAATGTTACTACATCACTTTAAGCATCACTGACAGCGAAAGTTCTCACACCAAACTAATCTACGCATCGCGTTGTTAGTGCATCAAAAAACCACTCAGCATCTTTCATTTATTCATTTTTTTCATTCTAAATCTTAAAGTGTATGAAATTTCTGGCACCTCAGTGGCACCTTTATCTAAAGTTTGTGAAGATGGGAAGAAAAAGAAAGTTTCTGATTTAAAAAAAAAAAAAAAGCCTTAGATTCTCGATAGACTTGAACAACTACAAAACGTCGACGGTAGCACGACATTAATATGAGTGAATTTTCCATACGTACAATTAAAAGTCAAAATAAAAAGATATCCGTAAAAGTTCATAACTTAGTTTCAATATTGAAGCTTGCAGAGCAGTCTAGCAAATTTAATATAGAAGCTGCTCTTGTATTGTGGATTAAAGAGATAAGAAAGAGGGGCTGTTGCCCCAAATTGAAACGTTATAAAAGAAAAGGCGAAGCAACTGTATTTAAAAATACATTAGATGAGAATAACGATCTGATCATGGAGCATACATCATCATCTTCATTTTTTAACTCATAAATATTATTACTGTATCTGCTATACAGTACTATTATAGTTCAGCATTTTATTATTAATACATACTTTGCGTACAGTGTTGTTTTATTTTATGTCTATATCTCCATTCCTTTTGAGTATTTAAAATATTTCATGTTGAATAAAAGTTTTTTTTATTTTTAAATACGGTAAAAGTTCAGTTCTTTATTTAAGAAATTGTGGTGTGTAGTTAAGGAATTTTTTTAAAGCAGTTTGAGGGGTGTTTATAAGTGACTAAAAGAATTTGGTATGCTTTAAAAAAATGTTTTTCATATACTTTTCCACAACGCGAAATTTCAACTTACGCGAGGAGTCATGGAACGCATCCTTCGCGTAAGTCGGGACTCGACTGTATCTCTAAAATAATAATAATAAAGAAAGAATGAATGAATCATCAAAATTCAAAGAACTGAGTGGATAGGTTTTCAAGAAATTGTTTAGAATTTTATGCTATTTAACATTTATTTACACGGGATTGTTTTTAAAAACTAAAGTTTGTTACTTTTATTTTATTTTTAATCTCATTCTTGTAACTTTATCAAAATAAGTTTTTCGTTTATGTTTTCCCTTTATTTATCCTTATTGATTTCTAGCTGCTTTTTTTTCATTGTGCTGTAATCTAATTTTATAGTCTGGACATAAACTGCAAAGTTTTGATAATTTCGATAATTTTGTAACCTTCTCTATGGGAAAATCAGTGTGCTTTATTGAAAAAAAAACAAAAAAAAAACAATAGCACTTATAATCAGTTGATCATTAATTTGTCACTAAAATAATTTTAATTCACTTAAGGCATTAAGTATGCAATTAGTTTATTATTTGGAAATTTAAAGCTTAAAATATAATTGTGTTCTCCTTTTTTACTTTCTTCTATATCTAATATATAGAAGAAAGTATTGGATTCGTGCAAATTTTCGAATTTCGAATTTTGACGGATTCGAACGTTTTGAGGTGTGCTGAGTCCATTTCGACTATTTTTGGAAAATGTCTGTATGTGTGTGTGTGTGTGTGTGTGTGTGTATGTGTGTGTGTCACGTCTGTGTGTGACCAGTTTTTTGTAGCCGCTCTACAGCAAAAACTACCGCATGAAATCGAACGAAATTTGGTACACATATGTGCCCCTATGTGAACTTGTGCCCACTGGTTTTTGGCGCGAATTCTTCCAAGGGGGGTGGAGCAATGGGACGTTTTTTGAGTTACGCGTGATTGCTATTCCTCAGGAAGTAATGGGCGGAATCAAACAAAATTTGGTCCATATGTTGCCAGTAACAGGAACAGGTGCTGATTCAATTTTGATGCCAATAACTCAAACGGGGGTTGAGCTATAGAACGTTTTTTGTCGTCAATTGTGACTGCTGTATCTCAAGAAATAATGAACGGAATGAAAAAAAAAATTATCGGCAAGTAGCCCTTAGTGGGTATAAAAGCTGATTTTATTTTGGTGTCAACAGCTAAAAAGGGGGTAGCGCAATCGCCCGTTCTTTTTTTCCATTGTGAGTGCCCTATCTCAAGAAGTAATGCTACGTTCTGGTTGAAATTTGGAATATATGTGAATCCATATGAAAACAGGCGTTGGTTCAATTTTGACACCAATTGCTCCAAGGTGTTGGGGGTTTTTTTTTTCGAAAAAAAATAGCTTTATTAATGCAACAATAAGAAAGATAAATCGTAATAGATTGTCGTCTGCGTATTTCTCGTGATTTTAATTGTATGGAAATGATCGGAAATATTATCTCAATGATTTAAAATTTTTAACTGTTGCCATCTTATGTTTGTTAACAAATAAAATATTTGTAATTAATTCAAGCAAGGCTTTTAAAATAACTTTCAATTTTCGCTCTTTGCTTTCCTTTTGCAATAATTCAGACATTGGGATGGTCGTCAAGTTTTTGCATGTGTCATTTTGTTTTTGTTAGGAACATTGCTTCCTCGTCAAGCATGGGGAGGGATCAGGAAAAAAAGAAAAATATAGAAGAAAGTTTCGTGATGGCCACAAGATACTAGTTTTTATTTCCTATGTAGGCAATAAATACTTTCATTATCAATTTGAGCGAGAAAAGTAAAACACGCGAAATTTTCGCCATAGTAATACGAGTCTTTTCCCCCTTTCTCACCACTCAACATGGCCTCCACTCACACAGTGTACTTCTAACTGGACAATAGAAGTAGATAACACGGCATGTTCTCCCTTGTACTCCTACCTCCATGGCAAGAAATCCTTCCACTATGTATTGGCATTTATCGATATTTAGGGATCGCCAAAAAAGTTTATTTTAGACAGTGGGCAAAGATGGCGATGGAGTGGCTCAGACTTTCAGATCTCTTTATTAGGTGGGAGGTGTTCGCCCCGTGACAAGCTTATCTTGATGTGTTTGACAGTTTGGGCCAGTTGGAACCTCACCGATTTCGGTCGCAAGTAAAGGCGCGAAAAGTCACTTTTTCCCCTTCTTTTGGAGCTTAGAATACGAACTTGCGAGATTTATACTGCGAGACTGCGATTTTCCTTAAAGCGCCATCTAGTGAGACAATCAGAACTAATTTCGCTCCGTTTAAATTAGGTTTTATTCCCTATTTAAATTATAAAGTATCATTTCAGAAGCCAATTTGTATCCCCCCTCCCCGTTGCAAAAAGGAAGGGGAAATAAGTTTTAAAAGTGTGTATCAGTGTGTCTTTTGTGGCATCGTAGCTCCTAAACAGATGAGCCGATTTTGATAGTTCATTTTTCGTTCAAAAGGTGACTTGATCGAAAGTGTTCTTAGCTTGGCCTCGTTTTCGTAGAACTTTAATTACCGGAGATATTAATTAAAAACCGACTTAACGTTTTTCACAATTATGGTAGTGAAACTTTACCCGTACGTTAAAAATATTGGCCCTAATTGAAAGAACGAAGTTTTTTGCGTTTGATATTTATTTGAAACTTCCAACTTAAAAACGTAGGAGCTATAATCTTGTTAAGTAAATTTTAAATGCAATACTAAGCCTTTTTTACGCGTGATTGGTAGCGATTTCATAATCGGAAGATAAGGAGAAAAAGCTCAATGATTTAAAATTTTTACCTGCTGTCAGTTCATATTTGTTAACAAATGTGTAATCTGACCCGCGAAATTCATCTTAACATGAGGTCGGCTCTCTGGGACATGTTTTGTTTTTTTAATTTTTTAATTTAATACTAGTTTTTGTTATTGATTTGGGGTTTCTGTTATTCTTCATTTTTGTTTTTCTCGGCATCCTTCAAAAAAAAAAAAAAAAAAAGAGCCTAAATTCTCTATTTACTGTTTGTAAAGGTGTTCCTGATTTCGTCGATCGGAGTAAGTTCGGTGGAATGGGTGCGCGCTGCATTTATGCTGAAATAAAATGCGAAAAATTATTTCTAGCCTGTCCAGTAGCAGCTTTACACTCTTGCTCCTGTATCCTACATCTACCGAGTAAGCTAGAAGTAATTTTTCACATTCCATCTAAGCATTAATGCAGCGCTGGCCTATTCCTTCCAACTCTCCCTCAATTTTAACGGAGATTTCTTTAAAGAGTAAATCATAGTCTTGATTATATTTTTGCCGCAGTTGATATTTTTTGAAGAAACTACCATTATTCTGACGGGAATACCTTCCGTACAATAAGGGAATACCTTCCGAATTTTTACACTTGGATAGTGGAATTGGGTAAAAAAAAAATTTTGAGACTGGTATCCGTATCCGCGGATCTTGACACTACTTTGAAATCGGGAGGAAGCTGCCGCTAGCACGCGTCACGTGGGGAGCATCCAACTTCTTGCTCCTTGGCGCCCTAAATTTATTGGCGAGTGTTTTAGTAGAGGGGCTATGGTAGAAAATATAGCCGGAAACTGCATTTTGTGATAAAAGCATGAAACTTGGCATGCATGTAGACAATGTTCTTACAAACATTTTTAGAAGGGGAGGCATTTCAAAATCCCCCCCCCCCCCCAAAACCCTCCTGGCGGCCAATTTTTGGTCAAAAATACAAAACAACTTTTATTTTTTATTTTTAGAAAAACACCCACTGTATCTTCTTTTGTGAGTTCTATTATGCTTACTAAAGAATGAAAAGTCATCAAAATATGTCTTAACCTCCTAATTTTTATAATAGTTTCAAAAACTTTAATTTTTTTAAACGAAACTTTAACTAACTAAAGTCTTTAACATTTCTGGAGGGGTTGTTTGAGAAATGTTTTTTTATGAATTTTAAAGCACTATGTTAAAGAAAATCAATTCATTTATAGTGGAAACCAATAATCCGAACCCCCGAAATCCGAAACATTAGAAAATCCGAACATATGTTTTAAAAATTACTGATAAAACTGATTACAAAACTAAAAATAGAACTAGAAATAAAAATCATAAACAAAGCTAGTAATTTTCTCAAAACTTGAAACAAACATTTGAATTGTTATTTAAGAATGAATAAAATACCTTGATTAGTTAAAACGAAAACAATTTTCATTATCGGCACAAAAAAAAAAAAAGAGAACTTCAAACACTTTTTTCGCAAATTTTTGGAAGTTTCACTCACATTCTGCTGTTTTATAAATCATATTTGCACTAGCAAAATGAGGGGAGGGGGGGGGGGCACGGATATTTTGTTCATATAACTCCAAAACTTAATTATTAAAAGCTTTAAAACAAATTTTAAGTTTTTTCTTTTCTCATTAGACAATTTGAAACATTTGTTCTATGTCTTAAACGATGTAAGAGGACTAACATTAATTACTGCAATAAAAATTTGAGTGCTATGTTAATAAAGCTAACAATATTGTTATTATTAATAAAATTATTATTTATTGAAATATAACTCACTATTACAAAAACTACAACTAAAACTAAAAAAAATCTGAGTAAGTGATACGTACAATGATTATACAGCAGGTAATTTAAAACTATTGAATTTACTAGTAATTTACACAGATACATGGCATACACGCGGGAACGAGCATTCAAAAGCAACTGTTCTCATGTTCGGGTAGTTCTTATAGATTTTCAGTTTTTTTTTAAATCTTTGCATTCGCTATAGGAAAAATTCGCTGTGAAAAATATTCTGCAATATTTTACTTTTTGAACTACTGCAAAAGCAAGTGAAAATTACGGAGTGCCAGCATTTTCTGTTACAACGCAAAGCGGGGGGGGGGGGGGGGGGCAATTCCATGGTGCAGACTGCGCCAGTAAAAATTTTAGGCGGGGGGAGCGAGGGGTTAGTTTGAGATGGTTTTTTAAATCTCATTTTGGTGGGAAGGTCTCTCGTTCAGGGGAAATTTGCCGAGCTAAACGCAAAATCGTATCTGCAGCCGAGTTCAAAAAGAGAAGTTGCTATTTACAGTTTTGTACCTCCATGTATTTGATGCGGATCCAACTTTATTATAATTTTTTTAAAAATATTTCCCAGTGAAAAATGACCATTGAGCGTTGTATTTAGGTCAAATATGTGACAAATAATCACCTGGTGACCGTAACTCAGTTTTGATGGAAAGTGCAGATAACGACTTTTGTGCTTAGCACGGCAGTTATCCTCCAAAGCATTTTAGGGGGGGGGGTGCCATCGCCCTTGCGGAGAGGACATCCCTGACACAAAGTCTTAGATGATTGAGACATAGATAAAGCAAGTGGGAGTGGTTGTTGAGGAATCTTCGCAGGGAAAAGGGAGGGGAGATCACGTGACTGCGACCTTTCACGAAAGACGTTTCGTCAGAGTTAGACTAATTAATTGTCGTAGGGATTTGAATAGTCTTCGATTTTAATTTTTTACGTTTTGGCACATTTTTTTTTTCTGTTACCCGAAAGCACATAGTTTACTGATTCATCGATAAGTGTTTTTATTTTTCGATTTCTGCCGTAAGTTTTTGAGTTATGTCGATTTAAAAATGGCTCTAAAAGTTGCGCTCATTGAGAAATAGAGTTAGTATTTCACACACGTTTTCGAAACAAAATAAATAGGAGCAAAGTAGAGTTCTTTACAATGAATGGAATTTTCTTTATTCTTTTTCTCTTTCCTTTTATAGTGCAAGATAGTTTTTTTACTAATTAATTTACTATATCATGCCTGCTGGAATTGAATAAAATATTAAATTCGTGGGAATGATGTTATAAGTTTTAAGTGGTAGTAATGGTATTTCAAACTATTTTTTAGCCTATCTTCCCTGTAACATTTTTTTTTTTTTTTTTTTGCGTGCTAAGAAAATTAAGGAAATGAATAAAGATTTTATGAATTGCAAAAACAACCTCAAAAATACACAAAAATTTTTTCAAAAATAAATAAATTGAATGATTGGAAAAAAAAAAAGGCTTTCAAAAGACGCACTGCAATTTTTCCTCCCAAATTTGGTTGTTTGAGCCTTGTTTATAGTTTTACTTTTTAGCAAAGGTTTTTTTTTTTAATTCGATCGCTGAATAATAGAGAAAATTTTAGAAATTCCAAATATTTTTAATATTTTGTGTTCGGAATTCGAAAAAAGTTCTTTGTGATATCCGAAATGCAATTTTCCATAGACTTCACAAGTTAGAGGTTGGCTCTGATTTTAGAGAAGTGCATTCATTGCGCACATGATTTTATTGCGTGTAAAAGTGGTTTGTGAAATGAAAAGAGTGTTAATATTGTCTTATAGGACAGAGAAAAAAAATTCTATATCTAAATTATAAATATCTTTATACATAGCGCAGTTATGCGCACTGCAATAAGGCATGTTGAAGAGTCGAAATCTCCCGTAGAATAGAGACATATAGGAAGAAAACGCCAAAATCCTAAAGGTCGTAGTCACGTGGTACACGCCGGCGAAATTAATCACGGGACGCGAGAGCGTCCCGGCCGCCAAGAAAACCAAACGTCAGCAGCCAACAAAAGCAAATCCACCGCCTAGAAAGACGAAAGAAAACAAACGTGACTAAGAACAGTTTACACGGCAGAACAAGTTGGGGTTTTCTGGGTTTTTCACCCCTCTGTATCTCAGCCCCATGAAGATCCCAGGAGTTGATTTTTGGTATACTCAATCTCTAGTGGCCCCTGACGACATAAACCAAAATACAATCCCCAGGACCATCAGGGGAAGGAGGAATGCAAGTTAGAAAAATGCTGTAAACATTTTTCCTAAAATTTATAATTTTCTTCAAAAATTGATTTTTTCTATTTGTCTTTAAAAAATTTACGAATAAATTTAAATAAAATGTCAAGTTAAAAATTGTTAGTAAATATTTTTTCAAATCAACATTTGGAAATGAATAATAAAAAAATAATATATTTAAAATGAAAAATTTAACTTAAACTTGAAAAAATTCATATCTTTGATTACTATGTGGGAGACTTAAATATTGCAAGAGAGCAAAAATTTCTGTTAAACTCTAATAACCAACTTTAATGTTTAGATTTTTTAGCTTGATCATTTCTAAAAATTTACCTTATATTTTTTAAAAAATAAAAAGATAAAATCAATTTTTTGATGAAATTTTTTTAATTTTAGGTCTAGCGTGGGATACTTAAATGTTTCTTAATTTGCATAAATGCTTTTATGGTACATGTGGAGTATAGAGGCAACGTTTTAGCAACATGAAATTTCGAGTTTCTAAAAAAATGTTTTTCGATTCGGCCTAGTATACGTATTTTACTCGTACAAGTGCTGGTTCACACTTTCAGACCCAAGACGGCGCGGGTTGCCGTTATTCAAACTGCATGAAATTTCTTTAACAATTGTTTTGACATAAAAAGCAAAATATAAGAGGATGTGCGACTTGAAAAATCGGCTTTTATTTTTTTTCGGACACGTTTGCAATTGGTAGTTTCCTACACCATTGCAAAAATTTTGCGCGTATTTCTTAGAAAACAACAGCGTGCAATAAGAAATCATGCCAAGCTGAAGATTTGATTTTAGGCTATTTTTGGGTGACTTAAGGGGAAAAGGCTTCGATGGTTTTCCCCCGAAAATGTTTTGGAATTGTCGACGCTTGAAAAATGCGAGGAGGTTCTCGGGGGCACTCTCCCCAAAATTTTGCGAAGTTTAAACTTTAAAAACGTTATTTCTGGTTATCTTAGGATGACTTAAGGAGGAAGGGGTTCAATGGCTCTTCCTAGTAAGTTTTTTGAACTGGTAAAGTATCAAAAACTCAATTTCAGACTTCCTTTTCTGGATTCAGAGCAAGATTCGGGGGACTATCCACGGGAAAAAATTCGAAATTGGAATATTTAAAATCCAATTTTACGCTCTTCAATAATATAAAGAGCGGGGTTAGGGTTGTTTTCGCCCCAGAATTTTTTTTCTGAAGTTGGAGTGTTAATAACGTAAATTTAGACCATCTTTGAAATTAGGAGTAGAATGTAGTATGTTTGGGGATTCTCTGCCGGAAATTTTTCGAAGTTGAAGTTTTAAAACTACTTCAAACTAATATTTAAAATTCGTCTATTGACAAATCTTAGTCTTTTTACGTCAATTGGCCTAACGTTTCAAATCATCCCCACCCGACCATCTACGATTCTGATGATATTTATAGAGGTGTACTTATGCCTTTGAGATTAGCATAATCAAAGTTTCAAGATCCAAATCCTGAGGATCTAGGATCTCTCAAATGAAAGGCTCCGAAATGTTGGAGCAGCTTTGTGAAACGAATTGCCATCCTTAGGCTAAGCGAGCAGAAAATTTTATGCCACTGGCCTGAGAGTTTGGGAGCTTAAAGTACTTTCTGTTGTTGCTATATTCTGTTATTTTTGTGAGTAGACATCAGCTCATTAGCTTTTATGTAGCACGAATGTAAACTCTTGATAAAACTCGGTGGTGAAATTTTTTCTGAAATTTAGGTTAAATTAAATTCTGTTTAGTTATAAATTCTGGGTGAAAGTCATTCAAAACTTCGTAGATAAAATAGGTGTTTTCAATGAGCAACAGTTGCAGAGCTTAAATACTTATTCTGTATGATATATTGGCATCCAAAGTGGCTATCAAAATCTTCCACATCAAAAATAGCCTGTTTTCAATGCTCTGTAGCTCAAATTTGCCCCCCATCATTTTTTTTTCTGTTAACACCACGGCCTGATTAACGCATAGTCCTGTAGGCCTGTGGACCTGGATGCCCCTATTTTGGGGGCACCAAAATAAGGAAAATTTCTTTCTTTCTTCCCTGTTTTGGAAACTAGCACTTTTTCTAATTTTCTTTGAGGGGGGCAGGGGGCACCAAATTTTACCATTACCTAGACATTACTTTCCCTTGATCGGGCGGACCCTGGTTAACAACATTAAAAAGAATAAATTTTTCCTATAGGGTTGCCCACAAATGATGTCATGCTTTAAGAGGGAAAAGGATTCGTAAAATTGTGACAAAGGGAGGGAGAGGGTAGCAAGAAGTGTGACAACACCCCACAGTTTAATATTAACATTATTATTTTTTGTTTTCACAATATGCTTGTGAAAAGCAGCGTGACATGTAAAAAAAGCGGGGAGGAGGGAGGGAGACAAAGTGACACGGGTTAGGAGGTCAAATATGATTTTAAAAAAAAGTGTGACATCATTTAGGGACAGCCCCTATCTGAATGCTTTTTTTTTCCGATGGAGTAAATGACTTTTTAATTGATGAAATTTCATTTTGTTACAAAATGTTGTAACTGATTTTTCAGCACTTCAATCGCCTGTTCTCAATGGGGATACACATGAAGAACAGGATGATGAAACTTCTGCTCAAAAACCATCAGATGTAGATCAAATCTTGAAACATGATTCTACACAAGAAAATTCTCCAAGGATTGAAATTTCAGCAATGAATGGCAATAGGTTCGTATACTATGAATTATAAACTTTTGAACTAATCAAAATTTGGAAGTTAAATACTTTTGTTGCAGTTAAGTCTGTTCCAGTGCGAAGTTTAATGTTTCAATCAATGTCAAATTCAAAAAAATTTCTTATTTCTAAATATAAAAGAAGTGATTACGAATACATTGTAAGAGAAAAAGCATGTGTGTGGCAAAGTTTTCAGTTAAGTTTTTGTCAAAATTAGCTACTCGTTTCCGCCTACTACTGATGTTTTCTTTAAAAACCTTTAAGTTTATTACTTTTCATTCAGGGGCTCTATGGTCGGGCAATCTGAGCAACTACTAAGGCCCCGCGCTTAATATGGCTTTTCATGCCCTATAGAATAGGTAGGACATGAAGAGATATTTTGTTAATTTCAATTTGGTAATAATAAATTAATTTTATATCATTAATCATTAACCAGAGAACATACATATTATTTGGAATTCACTTAAGGGACCATTTTATTGCCGTTTTTCTTTTATACAGGTAGGGCCCCGCTAGAGCTACGGCCGCTACTGAAATCATTTCATTTGAATTAGAACAATTAATATTTTTCTTATGATTACTTTCAATATTGACATCAGTGTCTATCTTTTTCAGTGAGAAAATAAAATTTATCGTCTCTGAAGAAGAAGATGAATTTGACGATGCTATTGAAACAGTTTCTTGTGGGTTTCAATTGAAAGATCAGTTAGACGTTAACAAGTTTAATAAGCAACACACACATATGAGGTAATTTTTTAAAAAAATTGTGTTGTAAAAGAAATTGTTTTAACTTCTTAAATTTTTGTGTTTTGAATAACCCATTAAAATTTCTCGAATTTAATATGTTCTAGATGTTGCGACGAGAGTTTTATGTTACATTATGCATTATTTAGTTGTTATTCCAGGAACTTATCCAAGAGTCAGCGGTGTAGTTGTGGGAAAAATGGTGTTGTTGACAGTTACGGATTTCATCATGAGGTTTATTTGAATGAAGTTTATAAGACATTGATTTAAATAGTGGGGGTGGGGGGAAACAAGATTGAGTTACAATTTAGGAAGATGGCGATGATGGGATGCCGTTCTTTCGCACGTACCCTCAACTAAATCACTGACAAGAGTCCTCCCCCTCCCCCCCCCCTTTTTTTCGTCTGAAAAGCCAATTAAATTTTGTAAGATTTAGTTTTAATGGAAAAAAAAGGCATGTACAATATATAATGAAATTATAATTGTAATGTAAGTAATTGTAATGGAAATATTTCAACAATCTAGAATTATTTATAGAATGATTAAGTACTGGAATATCATTTCCAGGTGGTGTAAATAACTACGTCATCAGCAAAAGCATTTGAAAAGCAACAGACATTTGATATTTGGTAGCTTTCAATCTGAAAACATGGGTTCCCAACCCATGGGCCGCAGCCCATAAGTGTGCCGCGAACAGCATGTGACTGGGCCGTAGACACTGGTCGAGAATCTGAACCAAGATAAATCTTGGGGTCTTAATTTTTCTTTTTTGTACAGTTACTCAAAAGCTCTCCCTGTCTCATTTCATAGCCAATAAGGAACTTTAAAAAAATTTCATATTTCTTAGAAACTTTCCCCTGTAATTGAAAATGAAATTTAATGAAACTAACTCCTTTAAAGAAAATTGCCAACAAAACTAGTATTAGCTTCAAGATTTTCAAGTTAAAAATGCTCCTCCTTTATTGAACTCGGATGACTAACCAATGAATTGAGACACTTGAGGGGCTTTTCGACAGCCCTACCTATTGGAATGAGACTTTCATTGCATTTTTTTTAAAAAAATAATATAGAAATGCATTGAATGTTGCGAGTTATTTGAGACTAAAGTTATCCATCCGAAAATTGTTCTTGGACAGTATATCTATATCAGTGGTGCAGCATGAAGGGAGAAGGAGATTAACATCTCCCAGAACTCTTGTTTTTAACATACTTTAAATCCTAATAGCCTAATACGGTATATTATTTACACTTAAGGATTGTTATGAGTAGATGCCTCCCCCCCCCCGTCCCAGATTGTAAATTTTTCTGTGCAAGTAATATATAGTACTTAGTGGGCCACAATGGTGTTTTCTACAAAACTGGTGGGCCACACAACTAAAAAGGTTGGGAACCGGCAGGACACAGTGGGGGGGGGGGGGGGGGGAGCAATCAGAAAAAGAGAGACATCATCATTAATGGACAGCTCCTAAGATTGCAAAGCAATCTTCGGGGGTTGGTGAGCGACAGCGATCAGGGCTGGCACCCCCTGGTGCTATAAATGTTTTTTAATGTGATGAACAAGCTGACTTTTTAGGCAATGGCCATTAATATTTTTTTCAAAAAGGTGCGTGCAGTACTGGTCGAAAGTATTGCGAGTTAGGGAAATCTGTCTTTTTTTTTTTTTTTCAAAATAGGCCACCAAAACTGGTATATCAGAAATTAATGATAATTTTTCCAAATGGAACTCCAAATTACGCCGAATGATGACAATTTTGCCGAATGATGATAGCTTTGCCGAATCCTCAGAAAAAATTTGCCAAATAAGGAAATTTTTGGGAGGTCACGGTGACCTCCCATCGGGGTGCCCCCTGACTGTGGTAGATTTGATATTATATTTTCCCTTACCTTTGAAAACAGAGTTCTTGAAGTCATAAATATCGCTTCACAGTTTTTCAAAATGAATTAGCAGGTGTCGGTATTTGCTTGAAGCAAGCGGTTGTTTTCGTTATGCGTAGTGTGATCGAGTTACCTAATAGGAGGTGTCCTAGTTTTCTCCTGTTCTTTACGTAAATGAGGGGCATCCACCTTTGGAAGTGGTGCCCAAGAGTAACTTTCCTCATGATGCTCTGCACCGAAAAAAACTTCGTCTGGCGCAATATAATCTGTTGAGGCTGCTGAGCAAAAAGAGAAACCAAACCACTACGTTTATTTTCATTTCATTTAGATACAAAATTGGAGTGAAATTCATACTGATATATTGCATCTCAGTAATCTTCAATAAATAAAGACATGTAGATTTTTTTTATTGATTGAAAAAAATAAATTAAGAACATGACCCCCCCCTCCCCCGAATCCAGATTGCTTAGATGAGACATATTAAAATCGTAATTCTTATTTTATTTACAAAAAAAAAAAGGTAGTAATAACGTTTATAGTGTTTGCATAATCAGTGAGCAACTCCGGGCACTAGCGTCATATTTACGTTTATAGGGGAAGCTGCTGTACCCACGGACAAAATTTACTTTTCAATTTTTACTGGTCTCTGGGAATGGATAATCGATCGAAAAAAATTTCTGGCAGAAACTACATTTTATCATCTAATTCAGCAATTTTTGTCAGGTAAAAATCTCAAAGCTTTCAACTTCAAAAATTTTTTCTTAAAAACCATCTTTTTTGTCTATGGGTACAACACCCCGTTCACCCCGCGGCCAGGTGCCTTTGTACCCACGGACATACAAAAAAATAATATATAAATAGGTCTGAGGAACTCAGTTATACTCAATACATTTTCATAAGTCATTTTATATTGAAATACTTCAACATCCATTGAAAATAATATTAAATAAAATATCCAACAGAAATTAAACTTTGAAAATTAATCGAAGGTTTTTTTTTCCCTTTTTTTAAAAATTTTCCTTAATTTTTAACATTAGTGAACTCTTGAAAAAAGTTATTACGCTTAAGAGAGTAACGATGTTATGAATAATTAATATGTTTTTAAACAAAAAAAAAAACTAAATTCATGATATTATGGTTCTCTATGTACTTACATAATAACCTCTACTTACATAATAACCTCTACTTACATAATAACCTCAATTTATATGCAAATTGAAACCTTTAACCAAAATTAACCCATTACAAAAAAACTCATCTTAGATTAAACCAGCAACAATCTAGAAAAGTCGGCTTCAAATGAAAACAGGTTTGATTGACGGTCTGTAGATCTTACAACAGGTGGGGGTTACTTCAACACTATATCTTCAAGCCCTACTTCAAATTCATTATGATTGTTGAAAGCAAATTTCAGACGTTGATGACAAGGCACCATTTTGAGATACTTTACAAGGTAAGAAGACTCACGTCTGACCCAAGGAGACTAAAAATTGCCGTCCGTGTCCGTGGGTACATATGGTTATGTGTCCTTGGGTACAACGGTACGCCATTTTGGTTTTGCAAGGCAGTCACATCGACAGGACCACAGTTTTACAACATTAAAAATCAGAAATTAATCCTTCAAAATATATGGAATCTTGATACACAACAAAAATGAATAACACAATCCACGACGGACGAAAAAAAAAATTGCTCATGTTTTTTTTACTTAGATCAGATCCTACTAAAACCGAAAAAAAATGTGGTACAATCTTAAATGTTCGTTTGATGGCGTTGAAACTTCTCGCTGGGGTACTGAAGAGAGCTGTGACACACGTTGAACCCCAATTAGGATCGCTCTCGACGATACCCAGAATTTCCCGATCAACGTCCGTAGGTACAACCGTCCGTGAGTACAGCAGCTTCCCCTTACAGCTATTGAAAAGTAGTAATAGAGTGATAAAGTCAAGCAAGTACTGAAGACGTAGTAATTAAGGAATCGCAATCTTTCGTCCATGGAAGTTATATTTGAGTCTTCACACGTTAATGTAGGAAATTTTTGTTGATAAATAAGGAAGGAGGGGGAGGGGGAGGCTCTAAAATCATTGAAAGGGGAGACAAAGGACCTTGTTTAAAAAAAAAAAAAAATTATATTTATGTTTTCCAGTTACTTGAATTACTTTCAATTTAATGTACCGTAGATTTTTCTCAAAATTGTACAATATAATACATCATTTCCTACTTTTGATTATCATCGATTCTAAGAACCAACACTTTTTTTTTTAATAAAAGTTATGAACAGCGGCGCCCCGAACTAAATGAGGGGTGAGAATTCTCAATTTTGCCGAATGAAATTACAATTTTACCGAATGATAAAAGACATTTGACAAAGAACATGCACACATTTGAAAGAAAGAACATTGAACATCATTAAAAAAAAAATTTAAAAAAAAAGAAGAAAGGAATAAAAAATTTTTCAATGTTGTCTCCAAATTTGCTGAATTATCAGCAAAACTTCCGAATTGAGATGGGAGGTCACAGTTACCGAGTGACCCCCCGTACCTCCTATGGGGTTCTTCCTGGACTCAAACCAACTGGCAGCATTGAACAGCCAACGCTTCGTTTTGTTTACGTTCGGCAGCAGGGATATTGCATGCTCCCCACGTCTACGATAACTCATCCCTTTAGGGGTGTTGGAATATGACATCACATTGGCGACGGGAATTTGGCAGCAATGTAAACGCTTGGCGCGTCAGCTGCTACCAACCTTGTCAGAAATTCTCCATTGCCCTGTGTCGGCGTGTGAACTTCCAATCATGGGCGAAATTACTGCTGAGCGTCGACGTGTTAGAAGGTATTTTTCCATTTATTTCGAATACCTATTGTATTTTTTATTCAGTTCATGATATCTGTGCTTAGATTTCACCCAATAATTTTCCCCAATATTAGTTGTTCCTTTCTGATTAACTAACTCATTTACGCCACATTTTTTGACAGCTTAAACTCGGATCCATAAATCCGCAGTATAGTGCTACGCTTACAAATATAATATGCCGATTGTTATGCGTAATAAATGAAGTTGTATATTGCAACAATGACTTAAAAGGCAAATTCTTTTACGTGAGTCATGCTTGAATTGGAAAGTAGAATTTAGTGAATCAATATGAGTTTTTCCCGTCGCCATTGAGGACGATCAACTTCCAACTCCAGATGCTGCGCTCCGTGCTGAAAGGAGCCAAGTTCTGCGTCAATGGAATTGCTGCTAACTTTTCTTAAAACATTTTTTTCTCTATCTCTGTTGTATGTTGATAATTACAGGTTTTGATTTGGATAGCAAATTTCGAGCACTATTGAAGTCAAAAAGATGGCATTTATTTTTCACAAAATGCGACTCAAAACATGGTGAACTGAATTCTCTAAACTACAAAATAACATCGTATTGAAGTCAACGGTACATCTTTTGTCTTCAAAATTTATAATGGGAAATATATATATATATATATATATATATATATATATATATATATACATATATAAAATGAGGATTGTCGCTGAACCTTACTCAACTGGGAAGGACACATGAATTGTTATGAATCTGAGTTATTTAAGGGAAATTTAGTTGGCAAAAATTTAAAAAAGGGCGAACATTTTGAATGTTGGAAATATGCTTAAGTACATGGTTGAGTCCTTCTTCAATTTATTAAATACATGGATACATAGCTCAGGACCGGAACTAGAATTTTTTTCGGAGGGGGCTTTATCAAAAACATTTTTTTAAAAAAATCATATAAGGTAGTGAGAAGCAAAGGGATGCAAGTGGCAAAATTAAAAATTTAGAGATAACCAGTACAAATGGTAGGTGAACCTCTACTCTTTCTTGGGGTAAGAGATTGTACTAGTAGACCTGGTAGGTGCTGCTGTACAGCATGCTTTAGAAAAAAATTTCAATGAAAGCCTACCTAGGATCAGATCTTTAAACGCGTTTTACTCGAACTTAAAATAGTCCACTTGCATCCCTTTGCTTCTCACTGCCTCATATGGCAATTTTATTTCATTCGTATGTTCTATTAATTTTTGTTGCGATACTATTGTAACAAAAATTGTATATAATACGAGGGGGACCCAAAAATAACCGGACTTTTGTTCTAAAATATTTATATATTAGTTTATTCACAAAATTTCTTTTGTCCCCTTTAAAGTGTTCACCCTTAGATGCAGTACACTTTTTAATTCTTTCTTTCCACTGTTAGAAGCTACCCTGGAACTCTTTCACTTTGACCGTGTCCAGTGCTCGTTGCGAAGCAGTTTTTACAGCCTCTACATCATCAAAACGCTTCACTTTCAGAATTGTTTTCATCCTCGGGAACAGAAAAAGATCACAGGGGGCTAGGTCTAGGGAGTACGGGTGTCGAAGAACGACTGGTCACCCCTGAGAGGCCAATTAGCGGTTAATAGTGAAGGTTGTGTGTATGGTGGCGTCCAGGGTCTTTAGAAGAGGAGACTAGGGTTGGACCATCTCCCGAAACAGGTTGTGGGGGGATGAAATTGGTGACGTAGCTCCGGAAGCACTCGCGGAGCACTTTAAGACGATTTCAATAGGAAATGGCATTGCTTCGCTCCTATTTTTGGACATAAAAGCATAATTTTTTTTTTTTTTTTCAAATTAAGTCTTCGTGTCTTAATTTACCTTCTTTGATACTAGTTTCTCACCCATATTTTACGAGAATTGGTTTGAATTCGAATAAAATGGAAGAACAAAACTTGATCATGAGTGATTTCAAACTAAAATTATTATGAAACTAAACCAAGTTTGACTACAACTTAAAATAATTTTATTAGAAGAAAATGGTAATCTATTTGAGTCATTAAATTCGTAAACTGCTACAAAAAACCTTTTCCTGATTTGGAAGAGAAAGTACTGTTATTCATTTACTTTAAAGTTTATCTTCAAAAAATTGTAGAAGAGAGAAAGAATCATTATTAATATTAATAATATAATAAATTAATATTAATTCTAAGAAGTAAAAAACGAATTTTTCAATGAATAATGATTGAATTTAATAATATATAGCAACTATATTAGTTCAAAATAGTTATATATTTACATTTATAAAATATATACAACAGCATAGAGGGAAAAATACAACTACTCAGAAACTGATTACCACATGGTAATACTTCATTTATACGTCTTTTATGAAAGTAATTAAATATCTCATGAAGCATTTTTAAAGCAATTACTGTTATTACAAGCAGATATTTCCCAAGTACTGTTACTCGTGTATAATGGAAAGATTTTGTAACTACTATGTTGATTCAAAATGCAAATAGCTGTGTACATAAATGACTACAATAAATACATATATTAAAATATTATTTTTGCAGAATATTAAAATAACTATAGAGGAATAAGTACGGAATATCAGAAGCTGGTTGGTACATAACGTTTTTTTAATAAACCCTCAAAAAATTATCCTATGAAATATTTTTAAGATTAAACCTTTACTTTAAACTGATATTTCCAAGAACTATTGGCTATGACTTTTCAAATGGATACCACTGATGAACATTCAAAGTATGATCAACTATGTAATTCCTGATGTTTATGATTCAAATAAATGAAATAAGCTATAATAAATACATATACTGAAATAATTGCATTTGTAGAATATATGCGCAACTCTAGATGGAAAAATATGCGTTATGCGAAATTGAACATCAAAGAGATGCACCGCCAACCCTTTCATGTTTTCGACTTGATGCTCAATTGAAGAAATTTCGAACCTATGTTAAGCAATTTTTGTTAAATATTTTGCTTCTTGTGTACAGGTAAGTATGTTTCATAAGAAGATTTTAAACTCGAAAAAAAATAAAGAATAACCACTCAGGTACACAACTATAAAACGGAAATAATTTTGAAGCGATACGAATTAATACGAATTGAAATGAAAAGATGCACAAGTCATCAAATATATGCATATTTTTTTTATTAATCTCCAATTAATTTACATTCTTAAATCATTTCTATCAATAAACATCATTGATTTTGAAATAACAAAAAAGTGCATAACATTTCAAATTCATAGGTATTTTTAAAAAACCACTCTGAAATCCATAACTATTCAGGGGCGAACAGGATTCCCCAAGATAGAACCAACCTTGACTCCCAAAGGTTTCAAAAAAAAGAAAAAAAAAAAAAAAACCTCGAAAGTCCACAGGTTTAGGGGGGGGGGGGAACACCCCTAAAGCGCACAGGTTTTAGTCCGTAAAAAATTAAGTAAAATAAAATAAATAAACCGAAGGTACACAGGTTCAAGGGATGAAAGAAAAACTGAGTTTAGGTTTGAGGAAGAAAGGAAAAAAAAAAAAGAGGCTCAGGATTGAAGGGGTGCAAAAAATAAAAAAAAGAATGAATGAAAAAAAAAAAACGAAGTCACACAAATTTGAGATTGCAAAAAAGAAAATAATAATAACCAAGGTACACTGAGGGCGCATCGGCCGGCGGGCCCGTCCGCCCCTATCACTGTCTGACCCCTTTTTTTCCTATATACCAAAACCTATGTTGCAACTGCTCTTAATTTTCGTCATTAGTTATTTTATTTTTGCTTCTGTGTTTTAAATTCATTATAAACTACACACCCCCCCCCCTCACCGAACGAAAAAGGGAAAAAAATATAGGAAGGAATACTAAGAATTTATTTCAAAGCACTGGGATAGTTTTTGAAAAATAATTTAAATAAAGTATAAAAAATTATCCTGTTTCTTGGAAATGTCATGCCCAGGGCACGGGCAAGGGGAGCCCGTGCGATAAACAGTGCGAGGAGAAAAATTAAAATTGAAGATGCAAACTAGTATTGAGCTATGGAAATACGCAAGTCAGTGCTTCCAGGATGACGTCAGACACGGCCGTTTCTCCCCTCCTTTAGCCACGAGCGGCGAAACTGAAAGATCAAAGACACGGTCCCACCCTGGGTGGCGTCGCGTTTGCGGGCGATGGATATTTGACAGGTGTCAACCTCTCCAGATAAGCAGACGTCCTGGTGAGCTATGGGCAGGAGCACTGAGGGGAGGTATATGCATGTGGAATGGTTGCATATAGATACAAGTTTATTTTATATATCTGTCTCGCACCCCCAAATCTACTGTCAACTCCTCATGTTTTCTATTTATTTGTTGTAAGACTGGGGGCGGAGGAAGGAATGCACTTCAAGTTTGTTCTGGTTCATTCTTAGAATTCTAAAGAAAGGGTAGGGATACTATATACAAAGGAAAACACGTGACTAATCTCAACTAGCGAACATATGTAGTTTAGCTATTTCTATTTTAATTTTTTTTTTCTCAAGCAAGAGTAAAAATGTCTTAACATAAAAATAAAAAAATTATAAATAAATAAAATAAATGAATAAATAAAATAAAGATTAAAAGGAAAAAAAATCAGATAAAAAAAACAACAACAAAAAATTCAAAAAAAGAAGAAAAAAAAAGTGAATTTTTTAAACACGCGAGCAGTAATGCTACGAAAACTGGTCTAGAACTGAATCCTACTACTTTCCTGTTTACGAACTAGCGAACTAAAGGAAATGTATACATCAGGACATAAATTGTTTTAAGAAGCTTTTTAAAGGTATATTTGGAAATTCAAGCACCTTTCCTTCAATCTGTAAGCGCACAAACCTAAAATAGTCCTTACACTAAAATTCTGTATAATCTTAGGAATGGCAGAATCTCATCAATTTGCTGCATGTCCAAGTGTTGATCAAGTAATCTACCCGAATGTTTGGAATGATCGAGTATCAATAAAATATTCAACTGGCGAAAAGTTCTAGGAACCAAACATTGAATAACAAGCAAACTTTATCTTACGTTGGGAATTCTATGAATTAAAATAAATAAATTAATTAAAATCCTTTATTGGCATTTCTCTTTCAGCGTATTTAAAATTTTATTAGCAGTTTCAGTAATTTTCTTTCTTTTTTTCCTTTTATTTTCATGTAACATTTTTTCTATTGATGTTCAAAACATTGAATAATATTTAAAAAAAAAAAAAAAAAAAGCACACACATCACCTTAGGCCAAATTTATCATTTATCCATCGATGTTTTAGAGTCTTTTTTAAGGGATGACTCGAAATACATTCAAATTTTCCAAACAATAATCATTTTTATCAACAAATTGTTTTAAAATTTTCCAATGCTATCGTTTCAAGTTGATTCTGTGGCTAGTTGCAAATAACTGAGATGACTCTATAACCTTTACACATCGATGCTCAAATTGTCAGGCATTATTGGGCTAATATAACAATAACAAAATTCTTTGTTATAATTTTCTTTTCGAGTCGAAACATTTTTATTAGTTTCATATCTGAAATTCAATATTTTGCACGAACACAATTCTCTTTCTTTTTTCATTATTTTTCTTTTATTTGCATGTACTTTTTTTCCCCTTAATTATTTGATTTTTTTACTCTAACACTAAAAGTTTTTAAGACAAATTTTGTCTGAACCCAACCACTCATGCCAATCAAGAATAGGACAAAATTAAATTGAAAAAAGACGTTTCGAGAGAAATAATGTCGGGTCCAATAGTTATAAATACTTCTAAGTTCAGAAATTACAGGAGAAAGAAACACCAAAATAAACACACATTTTTCGATCTCTAATCATCACTTTCAATTTGCTTATGGGAAACTCCGTAGAAAAGAGGAAAAAGTATCAAAATTGTAAATTAATTTTTTCCTCACACATTTGTTATCAATGAAAATATAATTGTCTAAAAGTGCATGAAAATGACAAAAAATTGCTGCAAGACACATTACGTTCGGCACAATTTGAAACTTTTTGTTGTTATAAACATTAGAACTTTCCTAGGATTAAATTCCTTACAGTTATAGCTTTCTAACCAGGTGATTATTAGTGAATTAATTTGCTTAGATTTTAGAAATTCCAAAAAACTTCTTGGCAAGTCACCGTTTTTCTCCTGTTACTTTATGAACCACTCGCTGCACTGCCCGGCTTTGCACGGTCAACCTCGAAAATAAAAGTTATGTCAAGTGACACATGTTCAACAATCAGACTTAAATTAGAGAAGGGAAAAAAATAATGTAAAATTTCCCGTCAAAATAATCATTCTTAAAGATACAAAACATCAAATCAAAAATACCCCAATAAATTAAGCGCAACTCTCCATAAATACAACTAAAGTTCTTAATTATCTTCTAATGGCAGTACAAAAAAAAAAAAAAAAAAAAGGAAAAGAAAGAAAGAAAGATAAATCGCCAAATAATACTCAAAAGGGGAGGAAATTTTTACCTCCAAAACAAAAACCAAATTTTATTTAGTCATAGCCGGGAAAAGGAAAGTGGCAACGTTCTGAACGCTAATTTAAAATGAGATCGCGCAAAAGATAGTTTTCCGATATGAAATTCTGTTCCATTAGGCTTAAAAATGCTTTTAAATTTTTTCCCGGTGATTTTACAGCCTTTTTTTTTTATGAAATGCGAAGAAATTATTTCAATTTCAAGGGTATTTTTTGTGGGATTCGAATAGCGCCAAATGCGAACTGACCGGATAATTATTTCGGGTTAGAAAGAGCCATTTAATGCCATTTACGGGCCCTAAAATTAAAATTTGAACGATTCGGGACTTTTTTGGCTTTCGACCCCCTCCCCCTCCCCCCTTACTTTCCTTCTCGGGTGCCCAAGTACCTCATTGAAAGTCGTAGGTGTACGAACATTTTTGGGAGCCACTGTAAATTCTGTAATTTCTTTTCTAAAAAGAAGTCATCTAATTAATCCTGCTTAAACTAGCTTAGGTACTAAGTCAAAATAGTATAAATATTTATTTATTTAAGAAATTTCAAATATTTGAATATCTGTTTTTCTCATGAGTGTTACTTCGTTTCTCTACATAATATAAAATGCAGTCTCCAAAAAGCGTCTGTGTGTTTGAACTCGCAAAACTCGAGAACTACCCGGCCGAGTTTGATGAAATTTTCACAGTTTGTTCCCATTTTGTATTCATTTAATCCCTGTTCTGAGAAGGTTTGCAGACCAGTTCGAAAACAATTCGATAAATAGTTCTTTTTTTATTCCAATTTAGGCCCAATTTTCACATAAATTCCCGAATATGGGGGTGAAAAACTACTCGCAAATAGTAATATAGTTATAGATTAACTATAACGCAATTTGTTCCAGTGCTCTAACTTAACTGCGGCGGGAGTTTTTTACGATTTTAGCTCGAATTTTTTTAGGCTTAGCTGAAATTTAGGCACTACTTTCTTCATTAAATTCATCAATAAAAAGTGAAGGAATTGTCCCACAGTCTGTTTTTTTTTTTTTTTTTTTTTTTTTTTTTTTGATAGCATTGGAAGGAGATGCTTTTTTTACTCCAGATCTAACTCTACCAAAGGTCGAAAGTTTAACCCTCTATCTCCATTAGAAAAAAAGTTGCAAACGAATTAAATGAAGTTCAAAAATCTGTTCTCTATTCAAGTTTTTAACCATTTTATTTTGCGTTTTCGCGGTAACGCTTTTTGAATCCATTGTTTATTTCTATCTTTCTCATTTTCAATCATAGACTAATAATAAGAACTCTTATTATTAGTCTATGTTTTCAATTCTTAAACTTATTTTATTTTGTGTTTCCATGGTTACGCCTTTTAAATCCATCTTTCTCATTTTATTTTAATTTCTTAGATGTATTTTAGTATCTGTCGTCATTGTTTGGCGAGAAAATTTTGCATGATGGTTTTTTTTCTTTCATTTAATCCCGGTTATTGAAGATACTTCACTTGACGCAATAGTTTTTTTCAAGGTAGACCGGGCAAAGCCGAGCAACGCAGCTGGTCCTAAATAACGGGTAAAGTTCGCAATAAAAGCATACTAAATCAAACAATAAAATGTCAATACTGAAACCACTTTTTAAAGATTAAATAAAAAGTTCATTAATACAGATTAAAGTGTACAATCTCAAGATTCTATAAGCTATTTTCAGACAGACAGACAGACATATTTAACGCGTCCAGATCGCGGTTAGCAAGATAAAGAGAGCATACTCCTTATTTTACGGCATGTGATATTAGTAATAAATATTGTTGGTCTTTACTCAATATCGTCGGGTCAACCTGCAATCGGTTGGCCCGACGATTTGGGGACGCTTTTCAGAGTCGTATAGGTTTTTTTAAATTTTACAAGAGTAATATTTGAGGTCTGACGTTATATCATCAATAAGCTAAGGAGAATAGACCACTGGAGGGGTGTGCGAAGATTTTGCTTCAATTGGCGAATGATTCTAGATTTCAATCTAGTGAATTGAAAATATTTAGAAATATGCATCATACAACAGATAGCTTAGCAAATATTTTAACCACGTGTCTTCCCTTCGAGATATGCAAATTATTTCGAATTTTTGCAGGGGAGGAGGGAGATAAAGCGCGTGAACTGAATGTAATTTTATCGAAAAACCACAAAATCACGCCAACTTACATGTAAAAACCTTAGTTTTTTAAAGTAAGGGGGTGATTAAAAATTCGAATTGTTGTAGCGTATTAAGTATGTAGCCACTTTGTAATACTCGTATTTAATGAATTTTGTATACAATTCTCCAAATTCAGGCCTCTTGCCAGAACAGAAAAAATTAACTCACAGGCTTGGAATTTTGCGCAGTAGTTTGTGTAAGGAAGTTACAAAACTACTGCACCAAAGCTTAAAGTTCAGCGGAATTAAAAATATTTCGTAAATTTTCTTTCTTTGATATTTTCTAAAAATCTGAAAATTTCAAGTCTCTTGCCAGAGCAGAAGACATTAACTCAGAGTCATGAAATTTTGCACAGTAATTAGTGTTAGGAGGTCACAAATTTTCCGTACTAAGGCTAAGTGCTTTGAAAAATTCCGATTTTTTCAGTCCACTCTAATGTATAAGTACTGAAAGAAAAAAAATGGCCCAGTTCATCTCTTTTAACTCTGAAAAATATGAACTTTTATTGGTTAATTTTGTGCAAATTCTACGTCTGACACCGCAGAATTGCCTCTATTTTAGTTTGATTTAGTATTTTTTTAAAAAAGTTATTAACTTTGTTTTTATTGTAAAAAAAGCTTATTTTATTTTTTTTATTTTTTTTCTCGATTAACTTTCTTAATTACTTCTACGGAAAGTATAAAAAAAAATGCTTGCATCATCGACTTCGACTTTCACTTGCTTCTTTTGAAAACTACAGAAACATGAACCTCTTTGAAATACAAGTTCCAGAAAAAGAACAATGCTTACCAGAGCCGGCCTTAGCACATGCGGGGCCCGATTAGAGAAATCTGGCGGGGGCCCCTTACAGATTGGTCGTACAAATTCGAGAAGTGCTGACCGATTTATTATTATTTTTTTTTTTTTAAATTCAGGCAAGGATTCGAAACTTCCGCAATTATCCGTCTTCCTTCAAATTTCTATATCACGTTCGATTTTTACTTTTTTTATTTCTTAAGAAACGAATGAATGAATGGCCACAAAAATAAGTGTACATTTAAAAAACGTAAGAAAAGTAGCTCTGAGAATCTTTATGCCCAATCACATGCGGTTGGTGCACGAGAAAATTTGGGTGTCAGAAGAAGTGTGGGACTGAGGGAATAACTTCCCAGATGCTGATTTTTTCTTCCATTTTTTTGTAAAATTGGACGATATTATGGGAATTTAACATGACTGATTAAATAAACTTCAAAAAATGTGGAATATTGTCTCCAAAACCGGTACGGATGGTCGCCGTAGACTTCTCTCTTCCAATTCTTAGTTCGCTTATTGTGAAATAACTTGATAAAAGTCCATTCAGTTGGAGTTTTTAATTTTTATTTTCATGGAATAAATCAACCCACCCAGTAAAAAATCATTTTTCTATCGATTATTATTGTGCAACTTTGAGAAATGAGAACCCTTTCACCGTTGGAAGTAAGCGGGTAGCGCAATTTATATCTTAGGACAGAAAAGGAAAATGCACCAAAATGTATCTGTCCTAAAAAAAGTAATTTTCGACCACAAGCAAAAGACCAGACGTCTTTGGGGTGTCAGAAGTGGAACGGAATTGCAGGGAACGACGGAGCTCTCCTTGGAAATTTTTCGAAATTGAAGTTTAAAAAGGCAGTTTTGATACGGAGATGAGGTTTGAGTGGGGGGGGGGAGAGAAGAGGGACGTTAGAGGTCAGATAAAACACCCACATTCCCTGGAAGAGTCTTCAAAGCTGACGTCTAAAATCGCCACTTTGGACAATTTTATATAAACTGAAGGGAAAGGGGAAGAGGCGGAGGTTCCCCGCCTACCAAATTTTATTTTAAAATTTAAGATAAGTTTAGATTAATTTTGGTAACGATAGGGAATTGGGGGCTCCTCTCAGAAATTTTTGTCCCCATTAGATGATGTTTGATGAAAATGGAAAAGAAAGGAATTTAGTGATCTCCTACGGAAAACTTTCAAAATAGAGGGTTTTATGACGCAAAAAAAAACTCAGTTTTATACCCTGTTTGGTAACGATAGGGGAAACGGGAGAAGTTTCCTCCCGGAATTTTTTCCGATACTGAAATGAATTTTATGCTATCCATTTGAAGGAAGGGTTCGAGTGTTTTCTTGTGGTAGTATTTTCTAAAAGGGAAATTTTAAGCTATTCTGCTGATGCTAAAGAAAGGGGTCATTAGATAGTAAAAATGTTTCATGAAATATTTCGAAATTTGAATCTTAAAAACACTATTTTAGGCTACCTTTAGAGCCGATAGAAGAGAAGAAGGAAATTTATGAATCTCTTCCTTCCTTGGAAATCCTTTAAAATTGAAAACTGAATGATGTAATTTTAGTCAGTTTTTTGTGATAACGTTGAGGTAAGGGTGAGCGTTTGAGTAACCTTCTCCTGAACTTTTTGAAATAAAGGTCTTAAACACGCATCTTCAGTCACGTTAAGAGAAATGTCAGGGCTCCAAGTAATTTTTTTACCTTGAATATTTAAAAATCAAATTCCATTCTATATGTATAAACGTTAGAAGAAGAATGGCAATTTGCTTTCTTTAGAATTGTTAAAGAGATGTTTTCCGCTTATTAAATACGCAGTATTTGAAGTTTATCATTTATTTATTTATTTTTCAGATTTGCACTTACGTTGGTGTTAATTGTGTAGTAAAAAAATTGGCATTGCTGCTAAGTTTTAAGATTTTTTTTATCAATACTAATTAAGAAAGTAAAAAAATAATAAAAGTAGATATATAAATGAAATTAAAAAGATAGTTTTGGAAATTCCTGAAATGTCGGAGTTTCATGTAAATTTCCGCATTGACCATGTAATACGAGTAGATCCTGGGATAGGGGTCCTTGACCCTTACGTTATTGCGGACTGCTAAATTTCATTAAAAATTTGTACTTTGGTTCCCCACTACCTAGTTCCTTTCTCTTGATCGGAAGTTATAGGATACAGCAGATACCGCCTTAGATATGGATTTAAAATTTTTTAGCTGGCTATATGTTTTATTTTTTTCTTCAGGAAATTTATTTGAGACTAGTAGTTTTGAACTTAATAGGGATGCTAAAAGCTTCAGGAAATTCCCCCTATACTACCTTAATTGCCCTGAAAGTAGCTCCATACCCGCCAGATTAAATATCAGTTAAGCATATTATGATTAATATCAGTTAAGTCCATTTGAATCTTATATTTCCTTCATTTTCTTTTGTGAGGAAAAAAAATATTTTTTTAGAGCGGGGCCCCTGCTGGCGCGGGGCCCCATTGGGATCTTTTGCTCTAATCGGCTTAAGGCCGGCTCTGATGCTTACTTGCCTTGCCACCTGGGATTGCAATCTATACAAAGGGGTGTTTTGCTGCATAGTTACAGGGCCATCTATGGCTCTGGCATAGTTAGATAAGGGGTTTACCACCTTTCCACTCTGTTCTTAAGGGGTTTAGGGTAATCGTAAAGCCCATTCTAAATGTATACACAGTCCCTAAACTCTTATCGGGGGGAAAGACATCATGTGTCCGATTAAGGGCATAACTACTCCGCCTCCTCAGAGTGATTGACCGCAATCGCTACTACTTCGGGGTTCCTTCACAGTGATAACGCTCCCATACACACGAAGATCGCCCTAGCGAGCTCTAACTCACTCTTGTCTCTTCTAAATTTTCGTTAATCGTAAAACGACGACTCTCGTTGATTTTTTGGCAGATTTTTTCAACGTTTTCATCATTTTGAGACGATGAAGGACGCTCAGAGCGAGCATGATCTCCAACATTCATACTACCGCGTTTAAAGCGCCCAAACCACTCGACAACTTATGTACGGCTCATAGCATCGGTCTTGAAAGCTTGTTGAAACATTTGGTAAGCTAATTCGTTGCCGACTTTTCAAGCAGGAGATGCAAAATTTAATGTTTAGTTTGTTCTTTTAAATCTGCCATGTAATAAGTTCGCAGGCGGAAAGAAACAGCACCTGAGAAAACCAACCCTACGATCAGACGGTATCAATTAAACTGACGCCACTTGCACAGCTGGTTTGAGAAGGTCTCTACTTGAGCCATCTAGCTGGAGAACACTCTACTACATCTAAGATTGGCATTGCACCATTAGTCCGGTTTCTTTTGGGTCCCCCCTCGTATCTATTGAATACATTATTTAAATCGATGGGCGAGGAGTCTTATAAAACAAAACGCCAAATTATTACATAGTAAATGTTCTCGATATTTAGCATGCAAATGAGCACTGCAGAAGAAGCACTGAATTTATACAATTGTCAGTTCCAATTTCATTTTTCAAATAAATTTGAAATAATAATAATAGCACCAATATAATTTTTTTCACCAAAAATACAAATTAATTAAATCAATAAATAAAGGATGCAAAGCATTTCTTTGGGTGAACAATTTCGGAAGCTGTTTCAACCTTATAATCCACCTCCTTGCATACGGTCCTCATTTAGCTATAAAATTATCAATTTTCTGCACTTAAATCATCTCAAAGTTAATCCATCAATTTCATAAACGTGAAAAATATAGCTATTATGTTTTAAACTAATATTTCTTTTACTGTCGACTTAATCAGAGAATAGCACACCAGTTGTAAAAGTGTTCTTCATTTTAGTTTAGTTTTTGCTACAAATCCCACAAAACATTTCTTCATTTTCGTACTGAAGGCATTTGAATGCTTTTTAATGTATTTCCCCCGAAAGTATACATTTTTCAGCTCCACACTTGTTTCATCAATTTCCTAGGATTTTTTCAAATTAAAGTGTAAATTCATTAAATCACATTCTTAAACAGTATCCCTACTGGTGCATTATGTACAGCAAACAAAATCAACCTTTTAGGAATTATTATCGAAGAGTCATCAGTATCATGTGATAACTTTAAGCTGAGAGTAGAGGAGTACTCGTACTGGCCATGTCGGCATTTGGGCAAAGAGCCGTTTCTTCTGGGGAGAGGGGGGGGGGACGTCCCTTCAATACCCACCAAATTTATCTTTGTTAACTAGTTGACATTTTCGATTTTAATAAAGTTGAGTATAAATTTGTCTTAGGTAGCGATAGAGGCGCCAAGAGGAAATCAAAAAAATTCAGAGTTATGGCACAAAATGAGCAACGGGGTGCCTCGTATTTTTTTCAAAAGATTTGCTATCAGTTTCATTTTAGAGGTGTACAAAAATCAAAGAAAGTAAAATAAAATGAACAAATGAAGACAAGTGATAAAAATATTTTTTTTCTCCGTAAAACTAAAGAAAAGAAAAGCAGTTTTGATTCAAAATGTTTATATGTTCGTTTAAATGTTTGATGTTTATATGTTCGAATTTTAATGCTTAAAATATGGAGAGTGATCTAATTTTTTCCATTATTGGAGCACCACTCACTCTTCTTCGGCTAATCATCATCAACTGCAATATTGCGTCAAATATTGGAACCAGAGTTCGAAAGAAGTAGTAGCGATTGTGGTCTATCACTCTGAGGAGGCGGAGTTGTTATTCCCTTAATCGGAAACATGATGTCTTTTCCCCAATAAGAGCTCAGGGACTCTGTATATATCTAGAATGGGCTTTACGATTACCCTAAAACTTCCTTGGTTATACCCCTTATCTAACTATGCAGCAAAACACCCCATTGTATTGATTGCAATTCCAGGTGGCAAGGCTAGTAAGCATTGTTCTTTTTCTGGAACTTGTAATTTATGGAGGTCCATGTTTCTGTAGTTTTCAAAAGAAGCAAGTGAAAGTCGAAGTCAATGATGCAAGCATTTTTTTTTTTTAAGTAATTAAGAAAGTCAAAAGAAAAAAAAAGATAAAAAAATTAAAATAAGCTTATTTTCCAAAAAAATACAGTTAAATAACAATAATAAAAAAATTACTAAACCAAACTCAAAAAAGGGAATTCTGCGGTGTCGGCAATAGAATTTGCACAAAATTTACCAATAAAAGTTCATATTTTTCAGAGTTAAAACAGATGAACTGGGCCATTTTTTTCTTTCAGTGCTTATACATTAGAGTGGCTCGAAAAAATCGGAATTCTTCAAAGCACTTAGCCTTAGTGAGGAAAATTTGTGACCCCCTAACACTAATTACTGTGCAAAATTTCGTGACTCTGAGTTAATATCTTCTGATCTGGCAAGAGACTTGAAATTTTCAGATTTTTAGAAAAATATCAAAGAAAGAGAAAATTTGAGAAATATTTTTAATTCCGCTGAACTTCAAGATTTGGTGCAGTAGTTTTGTAAATTCTTTACACAAACTGCTGCGTAAAATTCCAGCCTGTGAGTTAATTTTTTCTGTTCTGGCAAGAGGCCTAAATTTGGAGAATTTTATACATAATTCCTTAAATACAGTGATACATTACAAAGTAGCTACATACCTAATACACTACAATATTTCGAATTTTTAATCCACCCCCTTGCTTTAAATAACTAAGGTTTTTACATGTGAGTTGGCGTGGTTTTGTAGTTTTTCGAAATAATGTGCATATCTCGAATTGAAATGGGCTCTATTCTATTCACTAGATTGAAAGCTAGAATCATTCGCCAATTGAAGCAAAATCTTTGCAGACCCCTCCAGTGGTCTATTCTCCTTAGCTTATTGATGATACAACGTCAGGCCTCAAATATACTCCGGTAAAATTAGAAAAAGCCTGTACGACTCTGAAAAGCCTCCCCAAATCGTCGGGCCAACTGATTGCAGGTTGACCCGACGATATTGAGTAGAGACCAACAATATTTATTACTAACTAGCCGCCTTCGGCGACCAGCTATCCGCCTTTTTACGCCAGGGTTGCCGCCTTCGGCTGCTGCTGAGACAATTTAGCGACGGTATTAATCAATGTTTTTCTCTAAATATCAATATTATCATCTGCCTTTTTACACCAATGTTGCCGCCTTCGGCGGCTGCTTAAATTAGTTTCGTGGCGGTATCAATCAATCTATATCTATATCATTATTAATTTAAATAAAATATTTTCTAGATCTGTCTCCAGTTCCGTCGTTTGGAATATTTTTAAAGGAGGGGGAGGGGAGACACAAACGGCTTGCTCTCTTCATGCAAATTTTGTCGAAAAATAACAGAAAACACTTCCACTTTTACTTGAAAGCATTCTTTTTTCAAAGCCATGGTGTGTGGGGGGGGGGGCATTGACACCCTGTTAAAGTTCCCTAAATGACGGGCATGTCTCTTTCTTGCTGTCCATCTACTATATCGACCTCTGCATTTGTCTGTCTATCTATACGATCTATGCGGCCTATGACAGTTACGACTATGACAGTCAGTAACATGTTACGACTATGACAGTCAGTAACATGTTACGACCTATGACAGTCATTAACAATCTTTTTTTATTTATATACAAGCAGCCGCCTACGACGGCCGTTTGGCTTACTTGTCATTCACCATTTTACGCCAAGAAGTCGTAAAATAACAAAAGTCGAGTCCATTTTTATGTGAAAGCATTATGTTTTCAAATCGTAGCGGCGCCCCCCCCCCCAACCCCTGTTGTTGTTCTTTAAATAACAAGTCTGTCTATCTCTCACTGTACATCAACCTGTAGATTTATCTTTCTCTAGATCCATGCAAATTTACCGCTGATAGTAATTACAATCTTTTTTTCAAAGAAAAAAGTATTAATTCGAAAAAAAAAAACATTTTTTGTACACTTAATGTATATTGATCTACCTATTCGATCTACCTCTAAATTTTCTCATCTATATTTATTTTGATCTAACCTCCAATCTTATTTTCTAACAAAAAGAAAATCATGCAAAAAAAGCGCGCTTACTTATTTATTAAAATAGCACAAAAAATTGGTGTCTCTGTGGTACCCGGAGTTTGCCAAAGTCAAGTGTTTATTGAAATTAAAAAAAAAAAAAAAAAAAGTGACTGGGACCAAAACGATCCGATGTGGTCCGTCTGATTAACCGAAATCGAATGTTTAGCAAAACATCCGGAAGGGGGGGGGGGAAACAAATGAAATACGTACCTGGAAAGAAAAAAAGCGAATGAATCTTCGAAAGGAAGAAAAGAAAAAAGCAAGTTACATATTTCAGTTTGATCACGTGGGTGCGTTACGTCATATTCGAAGCGGTCAGCGGACAGCAGATCTTCGGAGAAGCGATAGCTTATATCTTCGTTCTGCCTTTAAAAAATTGTAAAAAAAAAAGTTTGAATATTTTTGAAAACTTTTTTTTTTCTGTAGAGGACGAAATGTTCTGGCTACTACATAGTAAAATTGTAAAAAAGAGGTTATTATATTTTTCACGGGATGCGTTTAGAAAAAAATTAAACCCAGAAAAAAATGCAAAATAAAGGTTTTTTCAAAAATTCATAAAAAATTCAAAAATTGCTCTATTTTCAATATTTTTTTGTTCATCATATTTAAAATTAAATTTTCGACACTATAGTACAAAAAATATTTGTCTGGCGCGATTGGTTCGGGGTCTGTGAGGTTAAAAGTACTAAACAGTTCTAAAAATCACATAAAACATTAAATAATTTCTTTTCTAATTAAAATATCAAAAAGAGCCGTGGTAGCCCGATCGGTAGAGTGTCGGATTCGGGGCCGGAGGGTCCTGGGTTCGAACCTCGATGGTCAAAGACCCACCGTCGTCATTAAAGGGGACTGGGCGACGTTAAATATGCTCGTGGTCTCAATGTCCTCCAAGTGAAACGATACCTCTGGGGGTGCTAGTACTAGGTAGCTATTAGCTCCTGGACTAGTTCTAAATTCTCATTAACTGTTCGATCCGGTGATGGTGCTGCCATCTATCGGTATATAAAATAATGGAGGCAAGGCACTTAGTATGCAGTCCTCGACATAAATACAGTTGTAGTCAGTTGTGACTCGGAATAGGAATAGGAAAATATCAAAAATCGAAGCCCGAGGTGCACAACTTCAGCAAAAACTACACCTGTCTACCAAATTTTATCTTTCTAGGCCTTACTGTTTTCCCGGGATGCGCGCCACACACACACACACACACACACACACACACACACAAACATCTTATTTTATTATATGTACTGGCCGCCTGCGGCGACCAGCTGGTCCGCCTTTTTACGCCATGGTTGCCGCCTTCGGCGGCTGCTTAGACAATTTAGCGACGGTATTAATCAATGTTTTTCTCTATATATCAATATTATCATTCGCTTTTTTACGCCAATGTTTCCGCCTTCGGAGGCTGCTTAAATAAATTTCGCAGCGATATCAATCAATCTATGTATCTATATCATAAGTAGTTTGAATAAAATGTTTTCTAGATCGATCTCCAGTTCCGTCGTTTGGAATATTTTTAAAGGAGGGGGAGGGGACACACAAACGGCGTACTCTTCATGCAAATTTTGTCGAGTAATAACAAAAAGCACTTCCACTTTTATGTTGAAGCACTGTGTTTTCGAAGTCATGGTGTGTGTAGGGGTGAGGGGCATTGACACCCCGTTGAAGTTCCTTAAATAACGGGCATGTCTCTTTCTTGCTGTCCAATTACTATATCGACCTCTATATTTGTCTATCTATCCATACGATCTATGCATATCTACCTTTGACAGTAATTAACAGTCTTTTTTTATTTATACAAGTATTAATTCGAAAAAAACATTTTTTGTCTACTCTATCTCTATCTCTGTATCTACCAAACCTAACCGCCAATCCGTAACAGAAAAAAAGATCATGCAAAAAAACCGCGGGCTTTATTTATTTAATTAAAATAGCCCGCAAAAAAAAAAAAAAAAAGCTGTATGTTTCCCGTAGTGTGCAAAATGTAGCGTTTGCAAAAACATAAAAAACTAAAAAAAAAAAAAATGGTGAAGAGAAGGCAAAGAATTTCATTTGGATCACGTGATGAGGTAAGTTCGGAACTCAGCCGGCTAGCGAACAGATCGCGTTGTGTAGCTTTAACCGGTTAAAGCGGGGATTAGCAACGTCTTGCGGCTAAAGCCCGAAGAGCTCCTAATGTTTCCCGCTTTAACTGGGTAAAACTGGGTTTAACCAACCCCAGTTAGTTAAAGTCCGAAATTACATTGTAAATTTTTATGAAGCATTTTTTTTATAGGTGTAGGTATAGGTAGTACGCAAATAACAGTAAATCGTAAATAAATATAATAAGTTATCAATAAAATATAAATTAGAAGTAATCAATGAATAAGGACATTAAGTTATTATATATATTAAGTTTTCTTTTTATAGGTGTAGATATAGGTAGTACACAAATAAAAGTAAACCAAGTTATAAATAAAAATAAAAGTTAAAAGTAATTAATGAATAAGGACATTAAGTTATTAATAAAAATACAAATTAAAATAATCAGAGGTATTTTTAACTTCTATTTGTTATTGCAAGATAAAGTTGAATGGCATTTTAGAGTTACATAAAATATTTGCTGCTTTGCAAAGACATTTCTTGGTTCCACATTTTGTTTTACAGAGGCATTTTTTGAATCTTTGACCACCAGAAGTTGATTGTATATTTGCAAGTTGCCGTAAAGACTTGTTCTCATCTGAAACATCTCCAATGCTTACAAATTGGGATTCATATACAGTAAATTGATTTCTTGCAAACATTTCAGTAATTTTTCCTTTCTCATTACCCAATGTATACAATCCGTTCTCATTACATTCAAGAACTGTTAAAATGATATTTCTAAAGTCACCCCTACCTCCATCTACGTCAGGAATTTTAACTCTTACGTTATCACCAACTTCGCAAGGTGGATACTTAGTATTGGACAAAGATATCATTTTTTTAGCCTGTTGTGCTAAGTTTGCTTTCGCTTCGTTTCTATTATTAATTACATTATCTTTTTTAGAGCATAAATCACATAATCCATTTCTGTTTTCGCACAGTTCACACACTCAGCACTAAATACAATTTCTTCCTCATTTTTAGTTTCTTTGAGCCTTTGTTCTTGTTCCTTTATTAGTTCCTCTAAGTGCTCTTCGTTAAGGACAGTATCAATTATTTCATTCGGGAGAGACCAGATGACTTCAAACCAATTTTCATATCAGAGCCGAACATTGCTTTATATGGTGAACGTTTTATGCCATCATGATAGGATCTGTTTTTCATTAGCTGAACAAATCTAAGTCCTTCAGACCATTTTTCATAATTTTCATCCATGATCTAGGTCATGAGCATATTTTGAACATCCTGGTTTGCTCTCTTTACGCTACCTTGACTTTGACTGTGACTTGGTTTCCCGTGTATTATTTTAAATCCTGTCCTTAGAGATCTTAAATTTTCAACCACTTTGTTGGAAAACTCCCTCCCATTATCGGACTGCAAAATTGACAGGGATCTAAATATGCAAAAAATGTTCAACAGCACTTTAGCGACCTCTTCAGCAGTTTTACTGTTCAAGGATCTAAGCTGCACAAACTTCATCACATGATCTTGGTATAGGAGAATAAATTTATAATTACCATCAGGATTAGTCTGCATGTCAATCAAATCTACTTGGCAACGACTATGCATTTCATTTGATAAAATCAGCTTCCTGAGTGGCATTTTTGTATTTGTTTGAGCTTCGTTCACCATTCTATTTCTACCACCATGTCCGATGGACACATGTATTTCATGAAGTATATCAAACATATCTTCATTTCGCACGTAATATTCAATTACAGGGTTCGTTGTAAAAACAGGAGCTATTAGTTTATCAATGACACCAACATTACATATGTCGAAGCACTTCAAACGGCAATAATACATCAATGTTCTTTTAACAGATTGCTTAGCTTCTTTCACGGTTTCAATAAACTGATTATATTGTACACTATTCATATAAAAGGTATTATTACCTTCCTTAGAAGATAGAATCTTTTCGAACTTTGCATAGAATCTTGATTTGAACGTAATTTCAATCTCCATTTTTTAACTCCGTCTGCAGAAGCAAATACGCATTATGCATTACGAACGCACTATGTAGCAAAAATGCTTTGAATTTGCTCACGAATTGGTAAGACCCGGTATTAGTAGGCTAAAAGTGGAAGCGTTGAGAACACTTCGGGCTTTAACCATAGATCTTAAAATAGAATAGATGTGCCTTCTCCCCACTTTTCTCCTCAGAGCGCGCGCCAACATCCCCTGTTGGACATCACGTGATCAAGGGACAACCCGCACAAGAAACTTTCCCTTATCGAAGAGACTCACTTTGCGCTGCAATCATTTGCACAATTAAGGGAAATTAAAGCATTTAACCCATGGGTTAAATGCTTTAAGCATGGGTTAAATTAAAGCATTTTACCCATTATTAAAGAAAAAGGGAACACTCTGCCCCTCACGTAACACCTCATATTTTTCACTAAAAGTAATAATTAAAAAAGGTATTTTTTTTTTCCATTAAGAAATCGCCAATGTATTTGTACTTTTGCAAAAAATGTTCTTTCTTACCTTTTTAAGTTATTACTTTTTAATGAAATGCGGGACAAAAATGACAGCTTTTTCATGGAATAGTCCATTAGATATTTTCCCATCATAATTTTTGAAGCAGGCGCACAAGCTATTTAAACTTTTTTTCAAGTGCTTTAAATACTAAGTAGAAATAGACGTCTTCAAAAATCTTAAACAAAAATTGACCTTATAAATTTTCTTTTATTTCAATTAAATTTTTCAAATACAGATAAATAGTTTCAAAGCGTGCTTTTCCCCACAACTTTTGAAGCCAGTGCAACAATTTAACATAAGACCCTCTCTAAAACCATAAACCACAATTAGAAATACAAATGTAAATAGTATCGAATATCAATTAACTCAATTAAATAATATTCTAATATTCACATGCGTTTCGCACCAACACTACATTAGCCAAACAAATAACTTTGGTTTGTTCCTAATTTTTAAGCAACTTCAGTGTTTTTTTTTTTTTTTTTTTTTGAAGTACTCAGAAAATAAATTCATTTGCAATTATAAACTACATGAATGGTCATTTGACTTCCGCCCCCTCTCCAATTTTTCTTTTCTTTTTTTTTTTCGTTCCATAGAATATGATAATTTTGACAATTTAAACTCGAGGGTTAAGAAAACTAGTGATTATTGTCCCTTAACAATATTAATTTTGTTACTTTCCTACTTATTGGTCTTTGTGAATTATTTTCATTGTTTGAATTGACTGCGCGATACATTCTAACGCTTAAATACTTAGTAACGATTGATTTTATAAACTTGTTAACGAGAAAATCTGCTGCTTCTGTTTCCAACATATGCTTATTTAAACTTAGAAAAACGGAATTCGATTTTTTCTCATAACTCTTGTGGTCTCATGAGTAACATTATATTTTTGTGTTTTACTCCCAAAACTTTTTCACATTCTCTCTCAGTTGTTCTTCACGAATGAACATTTTTCAATGGCTGCAATCTTGCAATAAGTTATCATACTTGAATGTGTCCGAAAATTCTTAAATTTTAGTAGGCCTATTTTTTGGTTTGTTGTAGTTGAGACTGCGTTGCAGTCCTCGCAGTTCACAACAGAGTGCACTTGCCGGACAAAAAAATCCAGCGTAGTCAGAAACATTAATATACTGCGTCATGTTAATTGAGATGATTTCTGAATCTTCCAAATCGTCGTCAAAGGAATCGGAAGAAAAGGTTTTCTTTCAAAGCATTTTTGTTACGCTTCAAATTTAATCTTAGCATTTGAAGGTTGTCAAAATCAGCGAAATTTGAAGAACTGGAATCGATCAAGGCCTCGACTGTGATCGATCAAGGGCTATCTATCCCTTTTTAAGATCTATGGTCATGACCCCCCCCCCCCCCCCCCCCCCCCTTTGTATCCGCCATTGCTCCACAACATATTTATGATCAAAAGCGACTCTTTAATTTCCGTATGAATGAATATTCTTTTTTTCGCACTTCGAAATTGTCCGACGGTTATTGTTGAATCCCCCCTCACAACCTGATCGCACTGAAACAAGTTTCAAGGTGATCCTGAGTAAGCTTATAAGTCATTACGCAATTTAGAACTGGAATTCGGGCACTTACATACTTTTCATATGTTCCCAGCACACTTTTCATAGAAATTAGGGAACCTAAAAATCCAGTTTTTCGCGGACATACTATAACTAATTTTCCATCGCTGGTTTTTAGTGATTTAATATAATGCTCGGCATCTACAGTAAATTGTTTGAAATATTCTTAATTTCGATTCTGCATGGGGACTTTTTTTGCCTTTAGCAGGAAGAAAGATTTCTGCTACTCACTATGTCTTTATTTTTTAATAAAATTGGCACTAGCATCGCATTCATCAAACCCTCTTTCGCTAGAAAATCTCAGATTCACACATATAGAGATTTCTCACATAAGTATAAGGAAAATCATCAGACAATCCTAGACTTTTAATGACGCTTCGCATTGTTAGATCACTGCTGCCCCAGAAGAGGGAGACACGATGTCCCTTGATCACGTGATTCTCGGCAGAATCATGATGACCCCACTTTCTCCGGGCGAAATACACTGCGCTGTAGGAGGAAAGGCCTATCTATCCCTTTTTAAGATCTATGGCTTTAACCAACTTGGGTTGGTTAGACCTAGTTTTAGACAGTTAAAATGGAAACATTAGGAGCTCTTCGTGCTTTAGCCGCAAAGCATTGCTAATCCCTGCTTTAACCAGTTAAAGCTGGGTTTACCCGCTATTCTTACTTTAGCCGTAACATATAGATATCACACGCCGTAAAATAAGGCGTATGCTCTCGTTATCTTGCTAACCGCGATCTGGACGCGCTAAATATGTGTGGCTGACTGAAAATAGTTTATAGAATCTTGAGATTGTACACTTTAATCTGTATTAATAAACTTTTTATTCAATCTTTAAAAAAAGGTTTCAGTATTGACATTTTTTATCTGTTCATTGGTAATTGCAATGAAAACGTTTGTTATTTGATTTAGTATGCTTTTATCGCGAACTTTACCCTTTATTTAGGAAACGAAGTAACACTCATGAGAAAAACAGATATTCAAATACTTAAAATTTCTTAAATAAATAAATATTTGTACCATTTTGACTTATCACTGAGTATATACAGCCGTGTGCAGGTAAACGGCAGTATGTACAAAAATGAGTTTTTGAGATATTTGAAGAAATGCGTTTTTGATTTCCCACAAACATCCATAAAATATTAAAATTTGATTTTAGGTAATTCTATATATTAGTATCGAAATATTTTCAGGGAAATCTGTTTCATTTTGATTTTGCAATCAAAATTTTGATTAAAGCAGATACTGCCGTTTACCTGCTCTTCGCACTAGTAATTTTCATAAACTTTTGACTGGTAATTAGCTGTAACTGCACAATATACCAGCAGCCTAACGTAGGTTTCTGCCGCCTGGAGCAGGCACCAAATTTGCCGCCCCACTTACATTGTTCATTGTCCTGCTATGTGCCCCCTCCCCACAAACACACACAACAAAAAAACGACATGCTTAATATTTTACAGAACGCAAACAAGATTTTATTATCTGAAACATGTTTTACATTTTAATATAATCTTACTTCAACAAGATATACTGCTGATCGAAAAATTCTAATGAATATTTTTCAAACATTATTGCATTATGAGAGATAATATTTTACCTAGATAAAAACATTTAAAGTATGATCTAAAACTGTGTATACTGGTACTATTTCCTAAACCTTTTATTGAAAAAAAGAAGAAAAAAATATGATTATAAATTACCTGATCGATACATTTTTTTTGTACTTGAAAATTTTTTTCTTCTTAACCTAAAAATTTTAGTTTTCTACTTTTCATCAACGGAAATTCTTTAACAACACTATCAAAATCGATTGTATCAGTCGTTTCTGTAAAATTATTGTATAAAATGTCGTTTTTTAAAATGACCCCCTGAATCCAAATGTGCAGGCCCGGACCGGCTTACTCGCTTTCCTGCAGTGCGGGGAGGGGGACACGGCCTTAAGGGACCCGACGGCTCAAGAAACTGAAGAAAAAAAAAGAGAAAAACTAGCACTGAGAGTTATGACGTTGTAAATATACTCTGCTGATTCCAAGGGAGAGGCCCTGCAAAATTAGTTGCAAAGGATCCAAAATTTATAGATCCGGGCCTGCAAATATGACCAATGTTTCCCCCCCCCCCCACCTGTTACCCACCGCGTTTGGAGTTCTGGAGATCAACCTCCTCCCCCTCCCAATTTTTTCTAAGCTAATATTTTTATTTGGTGTGGGAGGGAGCATTATATTAATCGTTAACATTCTTCTGGGGACTAGAGAAAAGAAAAGTTTAAAAAGATGAGCATTTGTAGCAAGGAGTGCCTCAGGGTGGTACTCCCCCCTAATATTTTTAAAAAATCATCAAAATGAACTGTTTTTTCTTATTTTTTTTTCCCACAGTTTGTTTTCGATTGTACTTTTTAATGTACAATCATTTACTTTTCCATGTAAAATCCAAGTATCGGCTTCACTTCTATGAGGCCCATATCCGAAAAAAAAAGTTCAGGTTGAAAAAAACAATTCTAAAAATAAATATAAATAAATAAATAACTAAAATGAAATAAATATAAATTAAAAAAAATAATAAATCTTGAAGCACCGTATGTTGGATATAAGTCGCATCACAGGTCTTCAGTCACAAACCTTCCTGGATTGTGTACTGAAGTTACGATCACACTGAAGATTACGAATGAAATTAAGTGTGCCTATAATTTAGCATTAATATCTTCTTTATATAAATAAAACACAAAATCCAAATGTGTATGTACGGGGTAGATTCAGAAACTACCGGATCAATTTTGTTAAAATTTGCAGTTTATCTAGGTTAGTGCTGGGAAGGTTTATAGACATTTTCGGAAAAAATTCGATGAATGGTTCTTTTTTTATTCGAAATTTACTTTTTGGACCCAAAATAAAAGGATGCCAACCTTGACTCTCAAAGGGCGCAAAAAATAAATAAATATACCGAAGGCGCTAGTGATGGGCATAATCGAGATCTTTTGATAATCGAGTGATTGATAATCGAGATCTTTTTAAGTCGATCACTCGAGTGATTGATAATCGAGATCTTTTTAAGTCGATCACTCGAGTGATTGATAATCGAGATCTTTTGAAATCGAGAACTCGAGCGATTGACTTCTCGAGATCTTCGGAATCGAGTACTCGAGCGCAGTGGCGCAGACAGGGAGGGGTTTTGGGGTTAAAACCCCTCCCAGAACACAAGCACATTCAGTTCCTCTGTTAAAATCAAAGGAAAAAAGCAGAGTATTTGAGCTTTTCCAAGCAGAATAGATTTCAACAAAATATCTTACTGCTTTTGATGACTGGGAAGCAGTTGGAAATTACTTTTCAAGTCTTAAATATAAAAGTTATACTTCATGTTGAGCACCCCACGTCCCCACGGGTATAAGATAGCTAAAATGCTGTCAATAAAGCTCTACACTGTTTCATGGTCCCTCGGAACTTCCATCACTGCAGAAATTCTTTTTAGGAAAATCTAGAGAGAGGAACAGAGAAAGAAAGAGAGCCTACCGCATCAGATTTTCTGAGACTATTTACCAATTTTCATCGAAAGATCCAAACCCTTATTATCTAGCATTTGACTTTCATAAAGACATAAATGTATTAGAGGAGAAGGTTTTGCATGTTCTCGCAAAAAAAAAAAAAAAAAAAAAAAAAAAAAAACACACACACACACACACACAAAAAATTAATATAAGATTAAAGTAAAACTAATGATAAATATTCTGTGCTCTTTCCCACTTTCTTTGTTTCATAGTGATATCAATATGAGTTATTGATTGTTTTTAAGCAAGTACATTGAATAATTTCTAACCTATAGAAACTCTTTGATAGTGAATAATTACGCATTGTAATTGAATGGGTAAGAAAACAACAATTTTCGATTTTGAAAACCCCTCCCAGAAAAATTTTCCGGTTGCGCCACTGCTCGAGCGATTGACTTCTCGAGATCTTTGAAATCGAGTACTCGAGCGATTGACTTCTCGAGATCTTTTGAATCGAGTACTCGAGCGATTGACTTCTCGAGATCTTTTGAATCGAGATCTCGAGATGTTTAAATCGAGATCTCGAGATGTTTCAAATCGAGATCTCGAGATGTTTCAAATCGAGATCTCGAGACGTTTGAATCGAGTACTCGAGTAGTTCATTTTCTGAGCTTTTCCAAAATTGAGTTGACTGCTACGGGGGTGCCCACTAAAAGGGGGTGGGGCATGGCGCAGCCTGTGCAACTAAAATTTTTAAAGCCGGTTTTTTGAGAGGGTTTTTTTAATCTAATTTTCGGAAGGGGGGAGGAGGTCCATGGCGCAGCCTGCGAAACCGAAATTTTTAGAAGCGGTTTTTTCAGTTTTTTTTTTTTTTTTAAATCTCATTTCGGGAGGGGGGGGGGAGCTCTTTCTAGACGGATGCTCCGTAACATTTGAGAGGGTGCGTCATCGACCTGCGAAAGGGGGGAGGTGGACTACCTTGACTTCAGTTGAATTCCCGAGTTGTTTTGGCAGGGGTGCGCTCGAGATAGGAATGTGACATTTAGCCTACCATTTAGGGGTATAATAAGGGGTGAACCCTCCTGGCTTTTAGAAGTTTTAGGTTATGTTGGGGGGGGGGGTATTGACACCCCCCCTTTTAGAAGGGGGATCAATACCACTCGCCCCAAATTCCATGAAAAATTCTAGTTTTTACATTTAAGTGGGTCTAGTTTTTTGTTGTTTTCCGATAAAATGAGCAGATACACCTTTTGTCCCCTTACCCTCCGGTAAAGTTCGAAATGCAAGCTTGTTCTAGGGGTTCGATTCGATGGATTTTAGTCTTCATTTTGGGGTCGCAATCCTTGGGGGATACAGGTTCGACTAGATTCCCTGTTAGCTTGTCAGAAACTAGGAGCTCGGCATTTGGGCGACTGAGTGATTTATTCGAACGGTTATGCATTTAAACTAATGATTTTCAGTTATCACGTGATTATTTCGAATGGTTTCGGGCTCTCAAACACGAAGTTAATAATGTAAACAAGTAGGGGAATAGTTGCTCTGCGCAAAAGTACTCATTCTTTCCTAGTTTATAGCTTTGGTTTTTTTTTTTTTTTTGATGCTCTTGTTAAGAGTAGTTAAGTATATTTATCTGACTAATACATGAGGAGGGAGAATAAAATATTTCTGATTGCGTTTTCCAGAGGATTGGGATTCCCGACGCATTGAAAAGTGTACAAGTGGGGCTTGAAGTGCATTGAAGTTCATGATTATTTTTTTCTTTCTTGATCCGCTCTTTTTTATTTTTCTTTTTCATTCGTCGACTTAAGGAATATGCAATAACAGTAAAAATGTTGGGAGTGTAGTTGAAATGTTTCTGAGTGCATTAAAAAGAAATATAGAAGTTTGTCGGGATTAATTTTAGCTTTCACTCTTCGGCCCAATTTTTAAATAAAAATTACATTTTATACAGATTGTTTTTTTTTTTTTTTTTTGAAATTCCATACGCAAGATATTTGTGACTTCTTGTGTGCATAGCATTTATTTTCGCGTGGGTAGTTAAATTTAAGTATTTTGCTTGTTTTACTCCCTTCTGTTTATGTCATATTCCTTATAGTTTCGTAAATGTTGATTAGTATAATATTTACTCAACTTAAAAATTTTCAGTCAATTAATGTGCTGATTTTATGGATTTTTTTTTTTTTTTTTTTTTTTGTAAAGTTGAGGCAAAACTACTAAAAATGCTTAGGCTCGCAACGGTTCATTTCGGAACTTAAACTTCCGTAGCTACGTTTCATTTTCCGTGCGCTGGTCCTCAAAAAGGTTAAAATTGATTGTCAAGTTTCTCTGAAAAGCAGATTACGTATTCGGTTTTCAAATCATCCGAGATGCTCGATAACCGAGCATTCCTCAACAAACAATATATTATACAAGAGAGAGCGATGGGGAGGGGGTAAATGGCGCGGACCGCGCCATTGAAGTTTTGAAGAAGAGAGGGTAACTTAAGCGGGCTTTAATTTACTTTAGGGGGTTCAACGTCGCATTTGAAGGATGAGTGTCATCGCCATGGGGGGGGGGGGGGAGCACCACTGCATTATAAACACCTTGCGTCTAAACATTTCATAAACGTTTTAATATGGCTGCCACAGCGTTAACAATCGCTTTAAAACGTTTACTCAACAAAGTGTGCTCTCTGAGTAACCCCATTCGAAAAAAAGCAGAAGCAATTATTTGATTCTAAAACCTTATAGAATGACAGGGGTGTCCATCTGTCCCTGTGAGCAATGGCGACGCTTTTTATGACAATCCCCCCTCCCCCAAAAAACGATAATCCGAAAAAGGGCTAAGACTACATTAAATTTTCAACTACACGTTTTGTACCATACCGGTCAAGGGCGCCCATATGCAAAATTTTAAGGGGGGGGGGGCTCAGATATTTTCCCCATGGTTTAATAGGATATTTTCCCCATAGAAACCGATTTCAGTACAGATTAGAGTTATTAAAATTTGACATTTTTAATAACTTATTCATTAGTTGCTGGAGAAAAAATGATTTTACATTTTTGCAAAAAAAAAAAAAAAAGTACTAAAAGCAAGGATGTTCTAATTTCAAAGAAGGGGGAGGTGGCTGGAGCCCCCACTTGCCCCCCCCCCATATGGAAGTTTTTGATACCGGTTTAATATATTTTTAAGTTTAACAACTCTCAAGTTTAAACCTGCTAGTGTCGCCCAACGACTTGCCCATATTATTATTATCCCTCACTTTTTAATAAAAATTGTACATACGTACGTATTTAATCTTAATAACTGTCAAGTTCAAAACAGTATGGAAAGCGTTTCTCTATCCTTTGTTTCAAGATTTCACCACCGGATCACACCAGGGGCGGATACAGAAAACCATTTGAAGGGGGGTGGGGGTCATGCTGAAGAAAGCACTCCCCCATGAACGAAATTCCCGTTTTAAGTACGAAAAAATTCTGAAACTTTTTTGGGGGTCAATAAAAAGCCCCAAATTGGTCAGGAATAAGGCACATAATTGGGGATAAACGTTGCAAATTAATTTCATAAGCAATAAAACAAAGTAGTAGTTCAAATATTTTCTTTGAAAAATAATTGATGTGTCGAAAAGATAAGATACTGTCATCGTTTGCATTTTATGCATAAATTATTAGGACTCGACCGATGCATCGGCCTGGCCGATGCATCGGCGCCGATGGTTCAACAATTTAGCCATCGGCATCGGCGGCCGATGCTAACTTGCAGGAAACATCGGCCCATCGGCCTTAAAAAACATCGAAAAGCCGATGGAATTGGCCGATGTTTTTGAAAAAAACAAAATAAAAAAGGACCTTTGTTGCTTTAATTTTTAATATAAAGTAAAGGGAGTTATTGTTTTCATATAAAATTGTTTACTTAAATTTCAGTATGAATTTAAGTAAACAGTAATGCAGTCTTTACTGCATCCCTTCGGCGGAGCTACAAGTTTGGGGCCAGTCGAAATACATTTTGGGGCCTTATTTCTCTATCACAGAAGTTGTAAAACATTTATCATAAGCATTTTTGGAGCTCCTACGGTGCCCTTATGGTTATGGGGCCTCTCGCGCAATTGCAACATTTGTTATATTTTAAATCTGCCACTGCACGTCGAAACAAACTCGGGTGCAAGTTTTAAAAGGGTTTTCCTGCTCAATGTTTATGACTATTTTGAACTCTATTTTTTACGACTATTGTTTGTATTTCCGAGAACACTTGCGCGCCCCTCCTCCCACTCCCTCAATTTGTGAAATTAAACTCTAGTTGTACTTCTTAGTTGTTTAAAACTAACACCATTAATAAAATTTGAGATTTTTTTTTTCAAGCTTTATCCATTGTTTAGGAAGAATTTAGAGCATTAATGTAAGAAATTGATTAAAGACGTTTTGAATGGTGACATAATTCGGAAATCGAAGGGACTTTTGAATTGTTTCTTCAGAAGTGCTGAAGTAGATTCAGAAACTTTTCCGAGGCGTTGGTGGTAGCGGTTCTGTACTAAAAAAATGAGGCCGAAGTTGGGGCCGAAACTTAATGTTGTGAGTTACTTCAAAATCAGAGGGTTACCCCCCTAACCCACCCTCGTCGTTTCAAGCATTTCTTAAATATTTAGTGATTATTTATTTTGGTCAAGAAATGTCATTTTGCGTATTTACTTGTTTCACCTATATTTCGTAACGCGCCATCTTTTTTGCATCATTAATAGCGATCGATTTTTTTCTGTTGTAAGTAACTATTTTTATGTATTTACATAAAATTAATGAATAAGTTATTTTCATTTTCACCACATTTTTAATAATATGTTAATAGAAAAGTTTCAAGGATTTTCTATTATGTAATTTTTTAAATTTCAGAAAATTATTGTTAAATTGAAAAATTTAATTTGAACTTGTTTGTAGTGCTTCATAAAAGATTAAACAATCGAATTGTTCAATATTACGTGTGCAATCATCAGATCAAGTAGTATATGTATTCCGTTATTAACTTGGTGTAAATATCGAGTTTGTTTATTGTAACTGCGTTTTAAGGCTCTTCTATACCCTCCATCTTGGTTTTCGACGCTAATGCTTTCTCTACGGGAAAATCTGCTACCTATTCAAAGCATAACTCGAGAAATTACCGGAATATTTTCATGCGGTTTGTTTTAAACGATGGCTATGGCACAGAACTAGAAATGCGCTTCTTTATTTTTTCTGTGGTTGTTTTGAAATTTTTTAAATAACATTTTAAAACTTTAAACGACTATTTTCATACGTTTGAAAAATGATATGGAAAAACTGAAAAAGGAGCGCAAGAGATTGAACATTTCTCTTTAAAAACATATTTTAAGTTTATTTCTGCGACAATTTGTTCTATTGATATTCTCCACGTAGTAAAGCCTTGTTTACGAAAAATTGTGAAAAACTGCGAAAAACACGCCTTTCACCAGACCACACCCATTTCCTCCCATTTTGAGCTTTGAGGGACCACTTTCTCTTCTCCCCCCAGGGTCTTCAGGGTCTTGTCTGCTGCTTCTCCGTTCCTCCGCTCTGCCTCAATGACAGGCAATAAATTACTGACTAATGACCATTCATTCTTTGTCGTTTTGTGTGTTGGTCTTGCATCTCTGTGACATCGACGAAATTCGTTCTAAAAAGAACAGTTTTTTTCTTCTTTCGAGTTCTATGCGATAAGTTTTTGAAATTATTTAGGTGATATATTTTTCAATGCTGTTTTAATATAAGCACCCCGTTTAAATGTAGAAGTTATTTTGTTTGAAAAATCAGTGAAAATTACCGCATTTTATAATGGGAAAAGAATTCGAAATGCCATTTTTATTTATGTATTTCTTTATTAAATTATTAATTTAAAAAAAATACCGCCAAGTACAGTGATTGCGATTTATATCTCGATGTGAAATTTGCAAAAATATAAACCAATTCACATAAAATACACTAGCCACATTAGGGGAAGTGGCGAGTAAATCATGAAATTTCCCTCTCCTGAGTGTATGTGCAGTAGAACGAGATTAATCTGGCGATTATACATATTCTGCAGAGATTATTCAAAATGGGGTTGTTTCCTTCAGTCAAAAGTACTATTTTTAGTCATTGAAATTGATAGAATAAGCAAAAAAAAACATGAAGCGAGAAAAAACTTTCATTTTCCAGACGCTTATTTTTTAATGAATTTTTTAACATGTCCGATTTTGAAAATAAGACGTGGTCTTTATGACGTCACAAATGATGCACTTAGGCGCATCTGTGTACTGCGTTTTCACGTTATTGTAATCAAGAAGCGAATTAAATATTGCGCTCTACGCTTGTTATCAACCATATCGTTGCCATTACACTTGAGTAAAAATGCGAATTAAATATTAAGCTCTACGAATGGCAACAGTGAATGGCATTTCTTCATTTGTGATGTCATCGGCAGAAACCGTAAATAATAAAAGCGCACCGATTAAAATAAATTTTTAAAATTATTAAAATTAGTCAAATTATTTAAAAAACGGTCAGATCGTATTGCCAACTCCAGAGCTCGAATACGCTACCTTGTGGTGATTAACAATACTAAAGAAAAAGGTAAAACATTCCATTCCACGTGTTTTCTTTGGGGTAAATTACAGGCTTCAGACAGTTTGTGGTGTAATGTAATTTCAGAAGAATAGAAAAGAAAGCTTCCCACAAACACGATCAAAGATTACTGTCATTTACTAAGCGTCAAAGCAGGGGAAATAGTCTTTACTAATAATAAAGCTGAAAGTCTGTCTGGATGTCTGGAGGATGTCTGGTTGTCTGGATCTCTGTGACGTGCATAGCGCCTAGACCGTTCTGCCGATTTTCAGGAAATTTGGCACAAAGTTAGTTTGTAGCGTGGGGTGTGCACCTCGAAGCAATTTTTCGAGAATTCGATATTTTTCTTTTTCTATTCCAATTTTAAGGACATTTTCACGAGCAAAATTATCATATGATGAACGAGTAAATTACCAAGTTATCATAACGTGGAACAGTAACATGGTGTAAGCCAATTGGTGAAAAATTCACCATACATTTTTTGTAATTATACAGGCGAACCATAAGATCTTTTGATTTTCTACTACGGGCAAAGCCGTGTGGGTACTACTAGTATTTAATATTTATCAACTATATTCCTTGACTCGTAGTGGTGAATATAATAAAAGTCCATAGCTTTACTAAAAATCAGGTCAATTTGTAAAGAAAAAATATTTTGCTTGACAATGTTCCAGAACTAGCAAATATTAATTAAAAATAATCATCTCTTTCTGGAAGGATCAGATATATCACACACAACGATGCCTTTGAAAATGAAATTTAGTGAAAAAGTTGGTAATAATTCTCTCTCTCTGAAAGTCATAGCAGAATGAGTCTGAATAGGTTATCTTACAAGAAAATGTTTTTCTTTAGAATATTGGCTTAGTTTGCTTTTTGATATTTGACATTATCTAGAATTCTAAATATGGAATTAAATTTGAAGTTCCGTTTTGTTTAGATGAAAATTAAATAGTTAATAATATAAACTTTTTTTTATAGAATTAATACTATTATCTAATATACATTTTCCAAGGTAAGAAATGAAAGTAATGTACAATAATCCTAATTCATTGCAATATCCACGAAGAATAGGAAATTATGTGAATAAACTAGTAAATTTGATAAACATTACATAATGTATCATATTTACCAAGTCTATTGAAAATTATGAATAATCGTCGCTAGTTATATATAATCAACAGTTTGTTTCCGTTACACACCATATATATATATATATATATATATATATATATATATATATATATATATATATATATATATATATATATATATATATATATATATATATATATATATATATATACATATATATATATATACAGGGCCGATCCTAGGGTGTCGGCCGCCCGTGTGCAAAGTACTAATGTGCCGCCCCTCAAAGAGTAATTTGCATATTTTGACTAATCTTTAACGTCTATATAAATCTTTCTTCAAATTTCTATGTCAAATTTTGATTCAAATAGCAAAAAAAAAAAAAAAAAGAAGAAGAAGAACGATGAGCTTATAAAAAGGAAGCAAGTTTTATAGTAAGATACTCCTTAGGTACAATTTGTATCTTTGAAGAAAGTAATAATATACCAAAATTTACTAGTCTGTCTGTACCATTTTATAGTCCGTCTTTGTGACATCAGAAGAAGGACGGATGAGAGGAAGCAGGGGGGGGGGGATTTATCCCAGAAAATTATCGAAAATGGGATATGAAAAATTGTTTTATTTAATCTTTGGTTGTGTTTGGGTGCAATGACTAAAGAGTCGGGTATATTCAAGGTGCATGGAGAAATTTTCGAAACTGACGCCAAATATCGCAATTTTAGGAACTTTTCCGAGACTTCAGGGAAAGTACTAATGCAAGCTGGAGTTCTTTCCTAAAATTCTTTCAAAATTGAAATCAATTTGAAGCTATTTCTTTGGACCGTAGCTTTGGAAGGATCGGCACTCTTCCCGAAAATTTTTCGAAACTGGAGTTTTAAACACGCAATTTTGGGCTATCTTTGTTGACCTTTCTAAAGGGAGGGGAGATTCAATCGTCTCATAAAAAGTTTTCGAAATTGAAGCTCTAAACGCAAATTTAGGGTGGCTTTTGTTGACGGTAAGGGGATTTGGCGGCTTTTCTTCGCTAATTTCTCGGGACTATTGTTTCACAAACCCACTTTTGACTATATTTGAAAACGATAAGGGGAAACGTGAAAATATTCCTAACCGAAATATTTTTCGGAACTAAAATCCATTTCAGGCTATTTTTGGGACGAAGGGTTTTGGAGCTCTGAAGCGGATATTTCTAAAATCACAATTTTATACTATCTTTGGTGACGTTAACGAAAATGGGAAGCTTCGGCGGATCTTTCGGATATTTTTCGATATTAATATCTGAAAAATACAACTATACACTTTTGTCTACCTCATCTCGACGATTGATGGGTATGCCCTAGCGCAGTGAAAAGTTACGTAAGCAAGGTAGTTCACCGGAATTTTTTAAAAATTGAAGTTCCAAAATCGTATTTTAAGCATTGTTTGATAACGATGGGGCAAAGAGCGGGCGGGGGTTCAGTATGCCCTCACGAACTATTTTTTGAAACTGAAGTCAATTTCAGACTAGTTTTGGCAGGAAGGGTTTTGTGGCTCCACGGAACTGTCTAAATACGAATCTTAGAAGTATAGTGATTGCGTTGGAAAAAAGGGGAATCCGGGGTCTTTTCCCGAATGTTCTTGAAACTGATGTTTGTAAAACGCAATTTTAGTTCGTTTTTCAATACGTGAAGTGAGAGGGGATGGGATTAGGGGGCCACTTTAAAGGCACCAATTTAGACTATCTTTGGTAGTAATGTTTGCGAATGGATTGCGGGGCCCTCCATCACAAAAATTTCGAAAAGAAATCCAAAAATGTCATTAAGCAATTTCTGATGACATTAGGAAGTGCTGTCTTCTGAAAACATATTTTGGATTTTGCAGTACACTTTTACGCTATGTTTGATTCAGTTAAGGTAAGAAGGGTAAATCGGAGGCTTAATTGGGTCCTTAAGATCGGTGGTTCAACCAGCGAAATTTTCAGAAATTAGTGTCCTAAAAAACACATTTTGAGCCTTTTTTAATCTTGTCGAGGAGGTCATGGCATCCTTTTGGATCTTTGTTTTGGACTCACATTTAAATTTACTACCCGGGTCAAGAACCCCGTCCGCCTACCAGATTTGAAACCGAGCAGTTCATAAGTGATTTTAATTAGAAAAAATTGCTGCAAAACGAGAAAATTACAAAATTTTTGTTCGTCATTCGTATATGTTTGACTCTCAAGTGAGTTGTAATTTTCCACTGTCACTTTACGTATCCCCGATTGTTAAACACAGAATTTGTTGTTTGAAACGCTTGCGAGAGTATCTAATCAGTATAGCTTTTTTTATATGTAAAATAAAACTATATCTATAGTCTATAATAGCTTGGGGGGTAAACATTAGTGGCCGCCCTCGGTGCTCCTTTTAGAAGGCACATTATCATGCTTCAGGAGGGGGCCATTTCCCTTCCCTTGTATCCATGCCTGATTACCAGTTCTGTCAGAAATTTTAAAACCAAATGAAGCATGTGTGTAAAGAATAGATAATAATGGACAATGAACCAACACAATGTTCCTTAATTTTTTTTTTTTTTTAACTATGCTATGCTGTCGGGAAATTGGGAACCGGACATAACGTCCAGATCCATAACGTCCACGGACATAACATCCATGACCAAAACGTCCAACGGACAAAACATCCGAGAGACATAACGTCCGACGGACATAACGTCCAGCGGACATAACGTCCAACAGACATAATGTCCGACGGACAAAAGGTCCAAGGACAGAACGTCCACATTTTTGGACAGCTAGGACATAACGTCCAGTTTTCTGAGCAGGCTGGACAAAACGTCCGGATTTTAAAGTTTTTCCTTTGTCTCAACTAATTTTGTTGAATATATTTGTGTTTGTGTGATATGTGATGCAATCACCGGCAAAAAACGAGTTTTTTAATATAGAATGAGTCTGAATAGATCCCCCCCCCCACACACACACTGACATGATGGAAAAATAAAATTTAAGTATTAGGGTCCCCCTTTTTTAAAATAAAATATGCTTTACGGCAAATGCAGCGTGGAGACGACCCCCGTATTTTCACGTGATTTTTCCGCTTTTAGGCAGATGTGGGTGAGAATTCGGAATTTTTGCCGCGGGCTAGCGGGGATAGTTGCGGATGCCTCATGAAGCTTTTTCACGGGCACAGGTCACTTGAAGGTCAGTGATTGGAGTAGTAGAGAAAATTTTGCGAATGGGAGGGTTCTTTAACAGCTGATTCCGCGCAGAGACAGTAAACAAACCCCTTTCAGTGCTTGCGGCGGGCGTTCGCTCATTTGATTATCTTCCTTTTTCATCTGTCTACTTGTATTTATTTCTTTTTTTTTCTTCCATTGTTTTTTCTGTTAAGTTGTTATTCATTTATTTTCTTGATAGTTTGTTGCCATTATTGTTTTAATTTTTTAATTCGCTTTTTAGTATTCCATACTTTTTTATTACTTTTTGTTATGGATTTTATTTATCACGATGTCTAAAGATTGTAATATTCTACGTAGAATTTTTTTCCTGTACGTACGTTCATTTTACATTGAGATTTTTTTTTTAAATTAAATTGACTGGCGCAAACTATAAAGTCGAACATAACTATTGAAAAAAATAAATAAATGACTAACCACCACTTTGTGGAAATGCCCCCTCCCCAGGTGGTTCAAAAATACATGTAAAAAGAAAGTTTCTGTTAAATAACGAGACACCCCTCAATATTTTTAGCTTTGTGGATATCAACCTACTGGAAGACTTTTAGCTTCCTATTTCAACTGAAAGCAGGTGCTCAACCGCCTCCCCCAAACTTAATATATATGGGAAGGATGGTTTAAAAAATGCTTTGAACTGAAAAAACAATGCTACATATTATAATATGCAGTAGTAATATGCATATACATAGCATTAAAATAATTATTTACAAAAAAAAAAAAAAACAGCTGGGGAAGTTTTATATTTCTAAACTTGTAGCTTTTTCTATACTGTGGCAAATGTTAAATGAAGGGGTCATTGAGCACTCTTTAAAACTGGAGTTAGAAGCTAAAATTTTTACTTTTTTTTTACCTTTTTTTTTTCATTTTCAATTATTTCAATCAAATTAATTATAATACATATACATTTATCGCTTTAATAACACAGTGAAAAAAAAAAGGGGTCAAACATTTTATATTCAGGTGTAACATTTTCAGCTTAAGTTTTTAAAAAAAATAGCACTTCAAATCTTTTTAGTTTTAGTGCATATTTTAAGTACTTTCAAGTGGTTATATAATCCAGGATGTAAGTTCACTAAAAAAGTTAAACAAAAAAGTTTCATTCTAGTCAAAATCTTGAGGGGGGGCTCCTTTGCACCCCCTCTGTGTTTGTCACTGCACCACAGTTTATGCTGTACTACATTTTTTCTGATACAACTTTAAAATCTACACATGTTTCCTTCATTTTAACTGAAAATGCCATTAGTACTTAGGGCAATATGTTAGTGCTATGTAATAGAGTAGTTTTTAAACTAGTTTTGAATAGCCAATATTTAATCTCACCTAAATTGTTGGATGTTTAGATATAAATATATCTTTAATCATTTCCCTTAGAGTAAAAACCTATAAAACCTTCCATGTTTGCATTCATATATAAAAACACAGAAAATAATTTAATTCTGATAGCATATATCATTAAATTTGGTGCTAAACCAGACTATCTATCATCACATTTATTGTCTTCATAACAGGGTTTGAACTGTGAATTATATATGATTTTAACGGTATGTGATATAGAAGCAAAAGGAAAAAATAAGAAACTTAAAACATATGATTGCACAGGAACTGGATGATGGGAAAATTCTCATTTGATATTTGAAAACAGATTTAATAATTTCCTTAGGAACACTCACTCCATAAATAAATGTTTTATGTGGCAAAATCTTTCCTTACTAGTGAAATGAAATGACTAAATAATGCTATTCCAAGGCACAACCAGAAATTTAGACATTTAAAAGAAGTACCAATCATTTACTTAGAGACGCAAAGTGAAAAAACAATCCGAAACACATCTGTTAAAGAAATTTAGTTTGAACTTATGAAAATATTGATAGAGTTAGCCATGTTATACTGTATTTTGAAAGAAACTCTTCATATGCCACCAAAACTTGACCACGGAGAGATGGCGGGTGCTCATGAAGCAGAAACGTCATTTGTGTCATTTGAAATAGGTTGTTTCTTGTTATTTCGCAATAGATAGGATCAGTGGGAACGCCTCTCACTATTTGGCACTTTCTAACTGAATCTACTTAGGGGAAACTAGGGAGACTTGACCCAATTTTTGGTTTTTCCTTTTTTTTTTTTTTGTAGAATAGTTAGAACGAAATAAAAAACACACATGAATAGTTTGCCATTCTGCACATTATTATCATTATTATGGCTAAAAATAATAGCATAATTGCAAGTAGAAATGGTACAAAAAAAAGAAAATTATATTCATCAAGTTTGCAAGAAGAGTCATAGGTATTGAAATCAAGAACGCAAGTTTGATGATGCTTTATGTTTTAATTAGTGATTCTTGAGGAGAATATACAAAATGTTTCACTCTATAGTTGAAGTGTTACATATATTTTCTTTATGATTATTAATCTTACTCCATATCAGCAGGAGAGCTGAAGTCGAATTAAAAACTTGATCAGATCAGACCTAAGCAATATTTCAGTTATTTTACTAAGTAACAACTCATTGGGCTCAAAGATTATTAGTATTTTAGTTATTTGTCAAATAAAAACAATTGTTTAGACCAAAATATTATATATTATAGTTATTCATTAAAAAAAAAAAAAAAAAAAAAAAAAAAAAAACATGCCTTCATATTTACAATATTAGAGTCATTGCATGAATAAAAGGCAAATCATTAGACCTAAAAGACAATATTTTATCTAAGATTCAAAAATAAAATTTCATTGAAAGAACATCAAATTAAACAAAAATATCAAATTGGTCTTCGGGTCAAGACTCCCTACTTAGTTTGGGTCAAAGCTCCTTAGTTAGCTTTCTTTTGTTTACCTTAATTTTTTAGCAACTTAGATCTAAGTTATATAAAAGTACTCTATATAAAGAGATAGCCAGAAAAGAGACTAAAGCATGCATACTTTTAAAATTCATTTCCCTCAAAACTAGAGGTTAAAATCTAAAAAGTTCCAAAATCTTCAAACTTTACTATTAAGGTGCAGTATCATTTAACACTGACTTTCTTAAAAACCACTGACAATTTCGAAATGGTTTCGCTCTGCAAAAAATTGTTGTGTGACTACTCAACCAATAATATGACTAAAATTTTCCCTAAATATCTTTTTCACGGCAAAAATCATCATGGGTCAAGTCTCCATATGGGTCAAACATCCCTAGTTCCCACTATTACAAATGATGATATTTTCGCTTCAAGGTTTTCCGCCATCTCTCCGTGATCAAGCTGGTACAACGTCTCTTTTGGTTACTGTCGCCAAGTTATTTTGGGATAGAATGCAACTGAACTTATTTGAATTTGAACTCCTGAGAATTTATAAAACTAATATTAGTTTACTTAACAATATAGCTAAATCTGGTTGTAAATTTCAGTAAGACAAAATCAACATCATGAACTCTTTCTTACTTACTGACAATGTAATGTCAACACTTCCTATCACATGCAGTTAAAATTTCTTGGAAAATTGAAACTTTAAAATAGACAACAAAACCTCTTGAAAAAATCAGTGTAAAATTACTGATGGTGATTTGATTTAAACGCAAGGGAAGTTCAGAAGCTGGTTTTTGGGGGCCGAAAGGGATAAATTAATTGAGCTAGCTCACAAAAGATTTTTGAATTCCTATATAACAGGGGGCGGCAAGTAATTTTAATTGAGATTCGGATACTTTTGAAAATTTTTCATTGAGGTGCATTAAAAACAAATGCGTTACAATTCATTTATTTTAATTTTCACTCCCAAATTAATATTAAATACAATCGATAGGTTCATTTGTGTTCAAAATCAATGGGAGAATTTATGGTACCAAGATTTTGCACGCAAAAAAAGTTTGTTTATGCAGAGAGTGTTTAAGGTGGGTGCCGTAAATTTTGAGCAATATTAGTTATCCAAAAGTTTCCCAAATGTATGTAAACCTTACATGATGATAGTCCAGTAAATGGCTCAAATCAGTCAACTAATAAGTTAAAAATCATGATGAACTAAAACTTAGAAAACTTACAGTTGGTGCAAACGTAACCTGGCTACGTAAATTGTGATTAGGAGATGCGATGCCTTCACAATGCTACCAGGTTAAGTTTGCTCCAACAGTAGTATATTTAACAAAATGGTGAGGGTGATTCTCAAAGGTATTCATTGTTATCCTCAGTAGAATATTTTTAAAAGTAATTTAAATACCCAAAGGTATTGTTATCTGAAGACTTTTGCGGAAGTTATTCTTCCAAAATAGTTTTGACGGTACAATTTTTGACCGATCGCGTTCCGGATCTGCACCGCGGTTCGCCAGTTGCCGACCACTGCTCTATAACATAAATAAAAATTGATAACAGTTATTTTTGAATCTATAACGCGTAATGGGATAAAAGAAGTTCTAAGCTTTTCGTTTCATTACATTTTCCAAATTCAGAGTTTAGGATCTTAATTTTTAAGAAAGTCAAACATTGAAATTGAAAAAACGAGAACGGGGGGGGGGGGGGGAGAGAGAGACGGAAATGTATTAAGCGCCAGTCGAACAAACTTGGAAGAATTTATTAAAAATCTTTCTTGAAATTGTTCAGGAACATTTATCTATCTCAACCTGGAGTGCGTGAACAATTTAAAAAATATAATGAAAAAGTAACACTAATTACAATTTCCCCTTTGCTCCTTTTGAAGTCATTTTGATATCAATACGAATGTATTAATTACACAGGTCAACAAAAAAAGTTTTTTTCTTTGGTGCCCTGAGTTTGAGAACTCTGTTTGGGGTTCTGAATCGAAAGATGAAATTAGTTTTTCTCTAGCAGCTCTACTTTTTTAGATAAGTGCTGCTGTTTTACCCAAAATGTGCATTTTTAACTCCATTTTGCGCACTTCTAAAGCAAATGTAGGCTTCTTAAACAAGGATTGCTTCTGGCATATTTACCCTATTGTCGGCCTGCAGTTTAGTAACTTAAAGGAAAATCCACCAGATGCTGTAAAAGCTAAACAAGTTCAGTAATATCGCTTCAACAAGTTAAAGCCAATCTGTAAGTTCTTGGTTTGCATATATTCGCTTCGCGCGATGTGTGATGAGCTGGATCTTCGTATACAATATTTTTCAGGGCCCGAAAAATATAGCGGGTGACCGGAAATACATTTTTTGGGGGATCGTCTGAAGTCAAACCTTATAAACATAAACGGGGAACCACAATTTCAGGGGTGTTGAGGTATTTTGCCACTCCTTCAAAATATGTGTTGGGTGACAGAGTATCCCACGCTTAAGTACATGTAAAAAAAGTAAATAAATAAAGGAGAAAAATTAAGGTAAAAATTTCTTATGTAAGACTACAACAATTTTAGTCATTTTGAGGTTCTTAAAAATTAGGTATCCATGTCCAAGAGCCTAATTGCACTGTTTGATAATCAATCTCTATTATTTGTACAATGCAAATAGGAATGAAAAATCTGTGTTTTATTTGATCTATATGTGTAACTTAAACTCGTTTTATGTATATTTAAATGCTATATCTTGGAAATTTGAGCTTCTGGGCATAGTCTGATGTCATATTTGAACTCAGAGTACCAAATTTCTGCAAAATCTGTTACAAAAACCTTAGCACCATAATCACTGTTCCCCTGTATTATTGATCTTTTAAAGCAAATGATATAATGAATAATTATTGAGGTATAGCAATTGTTTTTCTGAAATGTATTAAATGATATTTTCACATTAGAAATTAATGACAAAAAGAGCAATATTTTGCGATTTTGAAAACTCCTCCCAGAAAATTCTTCGGGGTGCGCCACTGCGCTGACCGACGCAAAAACAAGGTAGAGATATTAAAAAAAGATGTTGTGGTGACTTGTAAATTATTTCGATATTACCTCGTTTTTTTTTTTTTTTTTAGGTTTCATAGTATTTATCCCCATACTCTTTAAATCTGGATTCTCAGAACATATTTAAATACTTAAAGTCAAAATAACCAGCAAGAATGGACATTGAAATTGATTTGAGGAGTACTTTGTAACAGTTACAATCTAATGTTAAATAACTTATTTACTTGCACTTATAGTTCTTTGGTTATTTGATTTCAGCTACTCTAATAATAGTGATATTAAAAGTTTAAAAATGATTATTAATAACAAATTTTGTGCACGAACTTATCTATGTTTTCATTTAGTATGTAGCTTCAGTTTTGAATTCCAATTTTATCAACCATACACTGTAGAGGTGTGTGCGTGGAGGAAGAATGGGGGGGGGGGGGGTGCGACCTTCATCAGTGTTCAAAAGGGGGCACAAATGGTTGAGAACTCCTGTACTACGGAACCTTCAAAATATTTTTCATTCCATTGAAAATTTGTTTACGTTATATCGGAGCGATTAGTCTGTCGTAATAAAAACAGGGTTTGAGCTATAGAAAAAAAAAATAAAAAGGAGGAAGAGAGGGTCAACGATATTTTCTTGAGACCGTCTGACGTTTTCTAGAACCTAGGCAATTTCTGAGTGCCGAAAACAAATGTTTTCAAGCATTTTTACACTTTTTAGAGGCTGTGCCTTTAGCATTATTGCAACAGGCATATAAAAAAAAATCGACTTAGCGCAAATGAAAGACTTTGCATTCTCCGGAAAAACGGCAGTTTTATATCTACATATCTTATTCGAGTTGAAGCAAATCATCTGAATCATCATTATCCATCACCAAACAGCTTAGATTCATCAGTATTAGTTGGTTTCGATCAGGGGTCGATGGTGCCAAATTGATGCTAAAAGTCCTGGTAAAAGTTGGTGCCCCTACACACGAAAATCCGTATATTTTCACTTGTTATGTACAATCAAACACATAAATACTACTTCGTACACTAACCCAAACTAAAATGTATACTAAAATCGATACGAGATATGCTGATATACTGAATATACTGAAGAAAAAAAACTCTGAAACAAGGAAAGAAAAAAATAAAATTACCTTATTTTAGTGCCCTTGAAACTGATATTATAATAGTTACCAGCTTCATGTGAGCGCAATTATTATCCTTTCGTCATATTAGGCTTAAAGAAGACACAATTGGCGTAAAAAGCAGTACTAAAATAAATAGAAGTATGGGACTTCAGGGCCGCCGAGAGATTTGGTCGACTTGGCCTCTGCTCCCATACAATGCACTTATTCATACTACTTCAATTTCGGACCAGGCCCTAGTTTTTGACTAGGCTGACACGGCCTCTCGTCAGGCCTAATTCTATATTTAATAGGTATGATAAAGAAATTAACGTTTCAAAATAAGAGTACACTTACTTGCATATTAGATGTTGTAGAATTTTATAACAAAGCAACTGCAAACTATTTGCGTGAGCTAATGAAAACACGTTTCTTCTCACAATAAAAAGTATTAGAAAATTAACAATGATAATAGATATGGAGATACTAATCGCGAGATTTTACTTCTATTCTAATCAGAGATATTTCGTGTTAAACTGCTGCTGTAGAAAATGTTATCAAAATTTTAAAATTTAGTTGATTCAATCAACTAAGTACTAAAATTAAGAGTTAAAAATAGTTATAAAACGCTAAAATGCACAAACTTGCAACTGTAGACATGTGTTTCGGAATTAAAAGGACCTTCCTTTTTATTGTGGAATAAATGAGCTCATGGATGAAAACGCACATCTAACAAACACAAAAGCACACATTTATTTTCTATTTCTTAATATTAAGAATGTTTTTTTGTGTGCGTGTTTGAAGAATGTTTAACTGTATGGTTACGAAAATTAAAAATAACGTTCTATTGCACAAAACTGTCAGATTACTGCAGTACGGCATACACGTGTTTCCGCTTTACAAGGAACGCTTTTTCAATGCAAAAGAATTGAGCTTTTGGATGAAAAGATATCCGACAAAAGCGGCTGATAACTGTTTGAAACAGGCGGTAAGATTTCACTTGGTAACCATGCATTACAAACATAAGCAATAAAATCATATTACTTGTACAATCACGATAGTCGTGATTGCTTTTGCTTTGCATTAAAAAACGTTTTGCGTGAGATTTATTGCAAATTTAAATTTCTTTAGGGAGTCTTCTCATTTAGCAGATTTTTTTTACATGTGTCATGTGCTATAGTAACCGAATTACAGCTTTCTCTTGTAAGCATAATGAATTAATATAAGTTATTGAAACTTTAAAGTTAGAGATCAAGAAGTTTTGGTTCATTTTTTAATGCTTATCATTAGTGGAGATAAGAATTAGTTCTCTTAGCGTTGAAGATATCATTAAAACTAGAAAAAGAAATATGTCAGGGGGGAAAATTTAAATAAAATTAATACATATTTCTTCAGAGTCTTTTAGATTGCAGTAAAAAAAGAATCTTAGCGCAATAAAAGGAAGCAGATTAAAGCATATAAAATTACTATTATTGCTATTTGGTTGAAAATTGTTATTGTTGTAACAGTTCTGGATTAAAATCTCTAGGGGCCAAACTTTTGGTTCTTTAGTGTTAGAAATCTCATTAGATCGCTTAGAAATAAAAACCAGCATCTCGTAGCATTTTGATAGTGTGTACAGTAAATACCTTCTCCAAACAGTGAATCAATAAGTATTTTAAGAGATGTAGGCAGCGTAATCATAACAGTAACAATTAGAAAAAGTGAAGAAGAGCAAAATTAACGTAAAATTTGCAAGGAAAAGATAGAAGCACAGTTAATTCCTGTGAAATATGAAGGAAAATAGGTGCATAATACAAATAAACGCCATATTGCAGTACGCCATTAGCAGTTGCAGTAAGAATTAAAAAAACCTCCTATAAGAAGTAGCAAAAATATTTGAAAATTGTTATTCTGATCTGTATCACATTATGCATGACATACATTTCTTTCATATGCCCCAAATTCCTCAGTTATGAAATATTTGTACTTTCTACAAAAATTTAAATTAAACACAAAAATCGTCCTTTTTCATACTGTGCTTTGGGAGAGAAGATTTCGTATCACACAAAATAAATAGTACTAAAATCATTCTTCTGGCTGTTAAAAAATTCATTTGAGAAATTTCCCATAATTTATGATATACTTATATGTATTCCCAGAGAAAAGAAAGATAAGTTGGAAATTCAAGATGGTTGTCAATTCATTATAGCAAGATATGAAAGATCCCAATTTCATGTTTTCAATCTATAGAAAATAATATATGCATTGATATAAAGTTGAATTCCAAGAATTAAACAAAGTAATTTGATTGTCTTTTTGGTCTCTTTTCTTATCTGAAAGTTGAGATTTTGAAAATCAAAAATTTTCTGACACTTTATAACAGATGATCAAGGATCAACGTGAGAAAAACGCGAATACAGTAATATACTCAAGCTTCCGAACTCTGAAAAACAAGGACAATAAAATGACACTTCACATATGGAATTGGTGTAAATGTCAATAGACATGTCTTGGGGCGACCGCCAAAATCAAAGGAAGTAGCAAATCTCCATTTCCCTCCCCCTCTCGCCTCTCATTACCTTGCTCAAACCTCTTTCTTGTAAATTGGTCTTTGTATAGGGTGGAGAGGCAGGAAGTATGTAAAAGAGATAATGGCGTCGATTAATAAAGGTAGATGCACTGCAGCCAACTTTTTTCTTTTCCCGTACTTGATATTTTTCAGTGATATTTTATTTTAATGATATAACAAAAACGGTTTTTAACGTTTTTAAGTGTTTTACTTCTTCAAAAATCAAAATCAAAAGTTATTCATAAAATCAAGCCTAGGTAAACAATAAAATTTGTAAGGGTTGGTTGAAGTAAGTGGGACCTCTTTTTAGAACAATTCGTTTTTGAAACCTTATACAAATATTTTGAAGCAATAATAATAATAACTTCCTGACTTGTTTTTCATTTTGGACATTGGTAATAACCAAAAGTTCATTATTATTTTCTAAAAAGGGCTTTAAATTTTCTTAACGATTATATTTTTTGAAGAATCACATAGGTTTCTCACTTACCTCATAATAATGGGGTAAGTGGGTCACCCCACTTTTATTTAAATTTAAATCAAGCACATCTAAAAAAAGTGGTAAGGTTTTTTTTTTTTTTTTTTTTTTTGTAAATTTAACCATTTATGAGATATTTACTACCATTTAAACCTGTATGATGAAGAATTATAAAACGAAAAACAAAACAGTTATATCTATGAAATTTATTGAAAGCATATAGGTATATAATTAACTTTTACATAAAAAGTGTGTTAAATGAACATATCAGTTGATTGAGATTAGTTTTTGTAAATTAGCCAAAAAAATTACAAGTAAAAAAAGAAATTGGAGACACTAAATGGCGATGTCTATTTAAAGTTGGAGAAGCGTGAACCATTATCATCCTCAGTAATAATTCCAACGTCATTTGTATCAGGAAAATAAAAAGTTTCACTATTTTTATCCGTTGTTGTAAATTCAGCACTTTTTTTTTCTTTGCATAATCAACTCCCAACATTAGAGCTATATAATACTTTATGATTTTCTTTGATGGAAGTTTCATGAAATATATGTTCATTATCTGTAGCAGTTTTTGTAGCTAAACTATCATTTCCTACTAGGTCTTCACAGTTACCTATTATTTCATAAATGTACTTAATTTCATCAGAAATGCTTTTGGTATCAAAATTGCCACTATTAGGGAAGAACGCACTTACCCCACAGTGAGGGGACCAACTTACCCTTTATAGGAAAAATTACGGGGTAAGTGGGACCCCTCCTCTCAAATACTTATTAAAAATATTTGATGCAAAAATTAATAATATAGAATGCACTTTAGGTTAAATTATATATATGAAAGTTTAATGATCAAAACAATTACAAAAAGTAACATGGAAACACTTCTTTGAAAAATGTAGCTTAAACTCCCTAAAATATATATTTTTACGAAACGTTTTTTGACTTAAGGTTCTATGACTTAGAAAAAAGTTTCATGAATCCTAAATATATGTAAAATCAATCACACCATGAAGCGTAAATATATGTGAAATCAATCACTGTGATGAAATGTGACATGGTAAGTGTAAAAAAATATAAAAGGTATTTCTATATTTGTTTTAGGGTACCCATTTATTCCAATCAACCCTACATTTTTAAACAAATGAATAAATACAGCCTTAATAAAGGTATCACCCGTTTCTTCACAACTGAAAATCTTTATTATAATTCTAATGATCAAAACTAAATCTTAGTCTCATTAAATCGCGGAAAAGATTTTTCTTCGCGGATTAACTACAATAAAAGTAAGCTTAAACATCAATCCGCTTTTTTCTTTTTTATATCTCAATAACTCCCCTTATATAACTCTTAGGACTTTTACAAGAGGAGTCATACAAAAATTAAAATAAAATTTGAACTGTGATATGGCGCTTTAAGTTTTAATGCAGAACTTTTGAAAATTGAAATTTGGAGCTTCCTCCTTTTTGCATCAAGCCCTTTAATTGCAATTTCAAGCCATCTCAGCTGACGTTCGGGCTCTGGTGATCTCACAAGAAATTTGTTTGAAGTTAACATCTTACGCTACTCACTGTTTAAATTTTGCAGGCGTTGTACTCAAACCTTTAAAAGAGTCATTTGCATCCCTTTGCTTCTCAGTGCCTCATATACTTGTGATAAATATGTATCATAAAATAAGGTGTCGTCAAATTTTGCCTAGTTGCAATAAAAAGTAAACATCAAAAGTATCTGTCATTTCAAATGTAATAGTAACGTAAACATACTGTTCAGCTTGGAGTAATATACAAGTTGTTAAAGAGTTTACAATTTTAAAATTCTTTTACTCTTCTTGATATTTACGCCTTCCTGTAGTGCGATATGAAATTACTTGATTTTTTAAAAATTTAGCTGCAGATTTGGTATTCCATGTGCCTATGCCTTCATCTAATAAGGTAGGGAAAGGGCGGGGAGGGGGGGGGGGTGCTTATGATGGCAGCGTAAAATTTTCTTGCTACCAGTCCCTGATGTCTCTCTAGACTGCCAGAGAGAGGTAGGGTACATATATATATTATGTGAAAAAGGTTTAAAAAATTTTTAAAAAAAGCTTTTTTTAGAAACATCGAGTTTATTTTATTTTTTATTTATTTATTTATTTATTTATTTTTTTTTTGTCCAGTTCAAATTTATTGAAATAGTTCTTTTTCACCCTAAAATTCTAATGAGAACTTTAGGCCGTGTAAAGAATTTCAAAGCGAGAAAGTGTCAATTTTTTTTTCTTTTATCTTTTCTCGCCCTCGCATTGTAATGAAAACTTCCCGTGTACCAAATAATTCATTCAGAATGTATGGGTGGGATTGTTTGGGGGTTAACCCCTGAAAACGCTTGGTTTTGAACCATATTATTAATATCATCATAGAGTTATATTTGGGTGGAGGGACTGCTTTACCACCCCCTCCCCTTTACTCAGTAAGTTAAATTCTGGCTGCGCTAGTGGCAATATTCAATCATTTAACAGCTACTTTCGAATCAAACCTTTTTAACAAATCATTAAACGGCATATTTCAAAAACTATAAAAAGTTGTTCTTAAATATCTTTTTCTATCATATAACGTCCATCAGGTTTTATGTGACGAAATAATACATAATAAACTAAGCAGAAAGGATTATTGAAGTTTAAAGAGGCAAATTATACACTATTCATTTTCGTCGTAACGGCTTTTTTTTTTTTTTTTTTTTTTTTTGAGAAATACCAGACTCATCATAACCTTTATGAAACAACTTCCTCGTGAATCCTTTATATTGTCAGACCTGTCAGTTGTTTTTCAAAACATAATTTATGTCGGTAATTGTAGAACAATATTAACTTTTGTAAAATTTCATGCATTTTACTATCCCCCCCTTCCTTCAATGGGAAAAATTTAACCTGTAAAACCGTCCCATTGGCCCGTCTTGTGAATTTAAAATGTTTGTTATTGCAACAACTGATCTTATTGTACTCTATCAGATTTAGGGATTGCAACACCGGACAGAAAATTCAATACCGGTATTCGGCATTTTAAAACGTAATACCGTTATTTGAAATTTCTCAAACAATTCTTGAAAGCATATTGTTCCATTTGCCACACTTCATAATTGTGTGCAAAAGTTATATTATTTACGAAAACGTATTGTGGAAAACATAAAATGAAGGAACAAATGTCATAATAAAAAATCGATTATAGTGAAAATTATAATGCATTTATTGAACTGTCTAAGCATGGAACTCATTTTAGTGCTCAACTTTCATATAGTTACAAGTACTCTTTCTGATTCACGCAGGTCGGTGGTACTATTAACAATGTGCAATTCATCTCCTCTAATTGTCCTTCATCTTCAAATAATTTGGTATCTTGCTTATCCGTTTGTGTGTGTGTGTGTGTGTGTGTTTTGTATTGTGTGCATTATTATTATTGTTAATTACATTTATCTTTATGGCTAGTTGTAATTTCTTTGCGAGAGACGATGCGTTTCCAATATTAACATCATTTTCTCTTGAGAAGGAGAGGTTTGTGTTTGCTTTTGAAATTTACGATACGTAACTAAATTAGATCTTGTTATTTTCTCTTATTCGTTTTCGCTTTCTTTTCAAAATTCTTTACAATTATAATTGTGCAAATATATGAAAGTATGTTTCAGTTGATTAGGTTTTACCTGTATGCAAATTTTCAAGCACTATTCTATAATTTCTAAATATTATCTTTCAAGTATAAAGTCAAATAGCGAGACAGGACAACATACTGATGATGGTGACAACAAATTACCTATTTGTTATGCTAACAAGAAAAAGTTTTTGTCAAAATTTAGTACAGTTGAAACAATTTTTTTGTAAAAAAATCATAAAGTATTACTAACGCAATCACTAATCAGATTCATTACAAGTATAGCGCAGCCTGAACTACCTCCTGAAGGTTTTTTTTTTTTTTTTTTTTGATAAAAACTGTCTGAGAGAGAGAGAGAGAGAGAGAGAATATATGTATAAAATACTGAATTAAGTTTTACAATATTGTTAAGGTAGGCGAACAACCTAAATATTTTTTTCTTTAATATTCATTGTAACTTTTCTAAACCTTAACGCAACTTAAAAAACGCGGTTATGAGAAAATCAAGAAAGAAAAAGTAAATTTCAGTTATAAGCAGTGCATTTGAGTTTAGTAAATTTCTTCTAGTTTTCTTAATAATTCAACGTTTACCAATTTAAAAAACAATTGCGGATTTAGAAAAAACTCTCTAAAACACTGGGGGCTCTCTAAATTTTTCAAAATCTCAAAATCGATAATTTTTGAAAATAAGGGTGGTCGCCCACCTTGTAACCAAGGCATCTAACGGAGAGATGACCCCCCCCCCCCACACACACACATCCTTCTCGCTGCACCTACAAAGAGGAGGTTTGAAGTTTTATATAACAATAGTTTTTTAAGCATTTTAAATAATTCAAAATTACAACTCGAGCGGGAAAAAAAGGAAAGGAGATGAAAATAGAAATTATAAGGAGGATAGAATGGAAAATGTTAAGAAAAAAAAAAAAAAACTGCGAATGATTAAATGAATTATTTTTACATTGGTTTCCTATTCCGTTAGCGGAAAAAATGTTTTATTTTCGGTTATATAAAGTGAAGATTTATGAATTAAACAAACTGTTTGAATAAATTTTCATCTATCTTTCTTTATGTTCAGTATCAGTTTTATTTGAAAGGTTTGTCTGTATTCCGATAAAGAAGGATAGGGGAAAGAACATAGCGATTAGCCATATGGAAGTGCTTGCCACCTGTTTTGACAGGCTTGCGGCGACCGCCAAAAAGCCCCATATTCCCCCCTCCCCCCTTTCTTCTAAACAAATCACAATAAACCGGTCTCAACCCAGAGGGGGTGTTGAGAGAAACATGTACCATCAAGATTTGTTATCGAAATTGAAAATTGGTGGAATGTTTTTTAAATTATACTTCAGACCGGATAAAATGGCCTAAAATTCATTGTCCTGCAGTGGCGTACTAAGAAATTAATTTTGTGAAGTGCATATATTGTTCTTGTAATAAAATATGGCATTTTTAGAACTAGGGTCATTCCATAGTGACTAACGTAACATTCGCAGCTGATTTTCAAACTCTTTTTACTTACACCGGGAGTAAAAATAAATGTGTTTTGGTTAAATATGCAGATTTAAAATGTACAAGGTGACTATTTTTCATTTCTACTAAGAATTTGAAGCAAAATAAGCTCTGGCAGGTGTTTTTTCACCAAAAAAAGGCATCGTGACTAACGTAACATTTTTGCAACCCTGAGAAACAATGCTTATGTTACGAGGCAAATTTTTCTGAAATTACGCAGGCATTTAAAATTGGCCGATATATTTGTAAGAGGTAAACAATCTATTTTCAAAAATGTACTACAGATTTGTTACAGATGAATCTTTTTTGGCCCTTAATGGTACTTTTACGAAAAACTGTGTGTGACTAACGTAACGTGACTAACGTAACCATCGAATAACAAGCAATGAATGCATATAAAAAACTTTTTATAGTTAATTTCTTGCTCTTATATTATTTTTACACGTTTTAGGAACCTTCTTTGTGTTGCATTGTGGTTCTTTCCTTACTTTTTTTTTTATATATTAGTGTAAGAAATTGAATGGAAGGATTCTGTTCAATTAACTCAATTTGAATGTGCGAAAAAAATAAACAAATTAAAAAAACTGCTTTTACAAACTGAATAACATCATTCTTGGGCTAATTGAATCCTAAATATCTCTCTTTTAAAAAATTAACTTTATGCAAGTTGATAGTGTCACCGAATTCTAGTATTCTGCCGATATACTACTTATCGTCATAAGTAAGGCCGTAGTACTTTTCAATGGCATATTGTTTTTTAAGGTTTACTCATTCATCGAACGAATAAAAATTGTGCATATTTTCGAAAATGTAATATTGAAAAAAAAAAATATTCGAACGTTTTTGCAAAATGCATTTTAATTTCAGATGTCACCGCAAATGTTTGAGTTTCTAAATGATCATTCTTGCATTTTCTGAAATATATGGCAGCATCGCTTACTGTCACTGTATAATGTAACATCTTCAAATGTTTTCCAACAAGCAACCATTACTTCAGTTTAATAATAGGTGGAGATGTATTTTCTAAAAAATAGAGACGTTCTCCTTTGTTAAGACTGTATTTCTATTTAATTCTTAATCTTGGATTCTTGTGTTGAATGCACATTCAGCAGAGTACTCATTTTGCTTTACTCACCTTTTTCCTTTTTAAATAATTCTTTAAATTGGAAGTATCTTTACTTAGAAAAATACTTTTTTAAAGATCTTTATAAACAGAAGGTCTACAATGTAATATTACTGGTATTTTTCACCCCTTACATTTTTAATCAATATAGAATGCCTACATATTCAAAATTGTTCATGAAAATGTACATTAAATTAAATAAGTTTTAAATATTAGCAGTATTTTTAAAATGTTACGTTAGTCGCATGCAAACTGTTACGTTAGTCACAGCTCAAATGTTACGTTAGTTACACTAATTATTTTATATCTACTGATACTAAAATAAATATTTTGCACTTTTTAATTAGATATGACACATATGTAAGAAAATAAAAATTGCTGTTCGGTTCAATCATCTGGTTTAGTTTTTAAGCAGAAAATAGTACATTTTCGTGACTAACGTAACGTAAATATTTTCGGTGAAATAACCAAACTAATTAAAATACTTCTCTTATAATGTATGCAAAAAGAACAGTCAATTTTATTGGCCCAACATCTAATCATTTAGAATAAACATAGTTCTTTTCAAAATTTGCAAACATTTTTACATTACACAAGAAAACGTAGACGAATGTTTTTTGCACATGCTAAGCCTTTTCTACAACCTCGCACGTTTCGAACCAGAAGAAAAACACCGAACGAAATTTTTGTAAACTGTTACTGGATTTATGAACTAGAAAGTATGCTGAATGAAAAGATAGCTCACAGTTAAGGCTTTGTGGAAAAAAAATTTTTGAGGTTGAGGTTGACATTTCTATGGAATGGCCCACTACCACTCGCTGAATATAATTTTTTACTACCGTATTACAATTTTTTTCTGTTTAAAACTGACCAAGGATTTTTAAAAATTAAATTATAAAAAAAAACAAATATGAATTATTTAGAAATAATAAAGCTACCACAAGAACAAAATTTGCACTAGCCAAAATTTGGGAAATCAATTATTCAATAATTGATAATACAGTCACATGAAAAGATCAAAGCAGTGAATGTGTCGAAAATAAAAATTATGTACACATTTGGTTTTATAAATTTGCATCTATTCGCATTTTTTGTTTTACAAAATTATTAAGATTTCTTCAGCCACGTAGAGACACATCTCCATGTAGTTTTATCCTAATATAAATAATAGCGGATGATCGAGTAACTCGCGTGTTTCAACAAAACTCGCGCCACGGCATGATAATTTGATAATACGTTTTGGTGATGTTTAACATGCAGGGAAAGACTAAATGGTCAACAATGAACTCTATCTACTGGAGTTTTGATTTAATCCACTGGAGTTGGGTTTAAAACTTCAACTGTCAAAATATCACCAAACAGGTAATTGCTGAGCTAAAATGTAGGAGCAAATTTTCACCCATCATACCTTGACGGGCGATTTTCTAGTAATATTATAACAAACATTCCGTTCACGCTTCTCAAAAGTACTAAACATTATAATTTTTTTAAAAATAAAATTACGTTGTTGGAAACGATTTTTCAGCAGTGCATTAGGTTAGATCTTAAAAGCCGCGACTTTTTTTTCTTCTGTTTTTTGCAGGCCAGTTTGAATAATGCATTAAATTATTTAGAGGTAAATTAACGGAATCAAAGCTTGAAAGATAACCGAAAACAACGATTTCTCGAAACTTAACAAAATGTGTTTACAATTACCGTATAAATTCCAAAATTTTTAAACATTATTGTACACATCGACTTAACTTTTTATTTGAAATAAAAAATGTATCATTAATGCAAAAACTAAGACTTTTGTCTCTACTAGCAGTATACTTTGACTTTCAATAGCTTGTAACAGGAATTGATGTTGGTTTGCACCACTGGTTAACCCTCTGTCTCCCATAAGAGCAATTTTCACATTTTGTTTATATGACCATTTACTGCTCCTAGTACTTTAATTATGTCCTTTATCTGAAAGTTATCCTCCTTACTCTGTTAAATCTTCCAGATTACTTCCAAGATATTCAACAGAAGAAAATTCCAACAATGGAAATAATATCATTGACTCATTTGTAACAAAGTCTTCTAAGATTTTGTTTTTAATTCAATTCAACTCAACACTGATTTTTTGGTGTAATTTCTACTTTAGCAGAAACTTAATTTTACATATCATTCACCACCAACATCAGTCTTTTTGTTGATATACTGACAACTATCCAATGAAGTTAAACACACAAGTCCTAATAAATATTGCAAGTGATTTGAAAATTTATTTGAATTTGATTCAGAAATGTTGAATTATTGATGAAAATTCAAGTAGCGATTTCAGAAACAGATAATTGTAAGAAACTCTGGAAGCTTGCAGTGCAGACATCTGAGCTTTCAAATATAGACAAACTATGAAAAGGTGCATTGGACATAGTCCTTCTCCTTTTGAATTTAATATAAATTGAGTTTTGGATGTTCGGAGCTTGAGGAAATATACGACTTAAGACCATATATGGTAGAATTGCTCCCTGTGACAATAGCTTATAAATGTAATTATACTAAGCTAGACCAACAAAAAAAGATGTTTATAAGTTCCAGAAATTCATTACAATCTTCTTATATTTGGTTTATTTTGTTTTAGGTATTTGTTTGCATAGTCGATGGTCTTTAACGTTATGCTTTCTTCTAGTTTTGCAATAATCTTTAATGAAGTTCCCGGCTCACACTTCACTAAAAAAAAAAACCCTAATAAGTGAAACCTGGGTAAGTTGACCACTCGCGGTGCAGTACTTTGGCGGTCAACTTAGACAGGTGGTCAACTTATAAAGGGCGGTAATACTTTTTTTTTAATTTTTTGTCATTTCTTGTACTATGTATTCATTTTTTGAGGAATTCACCTTTACTCTTTCTGTTCAACTCATTTTCATTGTTTAATATTATTGAAAGTGAAACAATAATTAAAAATACTATTCAAATAATTTTGTTAGTTTCTCCTTGTTCATAACTATATTAGACACTTTAGTTTTAGAAATTCCTTATATGCCAGCTAATATTCTCTGGCTTTTTCCATTTTCAGTTAAATTAAATATTTCATACTTCATCTCAAGTGCAGCTAATTTTCTTTTTGGAGACCAGTTCATAAAGGCAAAATCAAAATGTCCTATCTCTTAATCCCTTGCACCAGAAACATGTAACTTTACTCGTTAGCAAGCCCAGATCTGCGTACCCGCAGTGCGAGAGGCCCGCGTCCTTAAAGGGGCTAACGGCCCTAGAAATTGAAGAAAAAATAGAAAAAAAAAACTAGTACTAAGACTTATTTACTTTACTAAGAGACACTGCTGGCCTGTAGGTATGGGCCCTACATATTTTGTTGCAGGGGAATCAAAATGTATAGATCCGGGCCTTCTCTTTTTAGCACAGTTCCTGTGTTGTCACAACAATTGCAACTGAAAGAAATGACTTTGAACTTTACTACTGACACCTATTTTCATTGAACACAGTACAAAAAGCTTTCTCAAATAGAACAACAAATGAAAAACAAGTTTGGAGAATAAAGAACAGCGTTAAGCTTTATGCTGCTGTTTAGTTAGTAAAATGCTGTTCCGTCATTAAAGCATTAAAAACATACTTGGAAAGCTATGAAAAATAATAATAATAATAATAAATAAATAAATAATAAAATAAAATAATTTGCTGAAGAAAGTTAAAAAAAAAAAAATCAACCAAGTGGTCAACTTACAAAGAGTTTTTTACAATATTCCTAACCAAATTTGGCGAACATTAGTGGTCAAGATAGACAGGTGGTCAAGATAGAGAGGTGGTCAAGTTACAGAGGTTTTCCTTCATTATATGAAATAGGACTAATTCCGTTCCTGACAAAAGCGGTCAACATAGACAGGTGGTCAACTTACAAAGGTGGTCAACTTTACAGGTTTTACTGTATTTTTGAAAACTTTTAAGCAGCGCAATCTTCAGGAGAGGATGTAATTCCTATGCATGCTTTTAAGAATAAACTAATTATCTATACTCTATGATTTGATGTTTGCTAGCACGTGGAAGAAGTTTCTTTAGTTTATTGGGATCAGAGTTTGGACTGGTGCGACTAAAAATCATTGGACAAATGCTGCCATATCAACATTACCAATCTTAAATAGCTTCAGTCTCACTTTTTTCTGTAGGAACTGCGTAAAATTAATAAATTTCTTTCCCAGCAGCTCAATAAATGATCAAGTTCTTCAGTAAGATTATAGATTAATTTTCTATCATAGTTACAATTTATTAAATTTTCTATATTTTTAGCACAATTAAGTGAGCTTTACTGCTACCGCCTAATAATTACATTGTTTGAAAGCAAGTAAGAGCCAAGTCTAGCCTTAAGAATTAAAACCAAGTCTTCAATTCTAATCCAAAATATTCATGATTTCTAAAAACTAAGTTTCAGAAAAAATATTTCGAACATTTTTTAAAGGTAGTTAATGTATTCTGTGATAGCAACACAAAACGATTCATCTGTTTATTTTTTTCCCCTTTTATTTATAGTTTTACGTAGTCTAGTAATGCCTTACATAATTTAAATAGAAAACTGAAGTAGTAATGAATGTATTTTTATGATTTTATCATTAAATTAAATTTCCATGTGTTGTATATATGAATGTATGCATATGCATCAAATATTTCCCCATCGTTGAGCTACCTCTAAATATTGCTAGAACCTAATTGCCAAAACTTGTCTGTTTTTTTTTTATTTCACAACAAAGAACCAAATTAGGGGGTGAAAAGATTTCAAAAATAAGCTCCACCCTGCAGTACAGTGTTATGAAAGGTTATTTGGCTAAGAAAGCTTGGCTAAGGAAGCTTTGGGTTAAGGAAAATTGGTTAAGGAAGTTGGCTGAAAATTTTAGTTAATTATGTTCTGAAAAATATCTAAATTGCACTCTTGTAAAACTGTTACAGCAATTAATCTCATTTGTATTGTTAATAAGTTCTTCCTCATGGCTAATTACTCCACAGTCAAAATACACATACTATAATCTGCCAAATCTTAAAATCAAGTCTCTCTCAGCATTTCTAATTGATTTATATTTACGTGGTACAGAAATGAGGTCATTCTCCGTTCTTTACGATGTACAGTAATAGCATTCGAAAAATTATTGAAAAGCATTATGTTAAAATAAAGGAGAGGAAGAAAAAGGGATCATATTTTTTTTTTTTTCAAATTTTAAAACACCTACAACCAGTGGGGCCAACGCCAAAAACTGCTGTGATACTCAAACATGTCCCAAAATGTTTGTGATATGCTGGGTAATACCGCACTCTTTACTCCTGAACAAAAAACACCTGATATTAAAATATATATATATATATATATATATATATATATATATATATATATATATATATATATATATATATATATATATATATATATATATATATATCCTTTTCTATCAAGTATTTCTCATTCAAAAATATATGAAGCACTTTTTCATGAAGATCTCAATTCAAAATTTACCACGTTTCCCAACCCCTCCCTTCATTTTGATTTTGAACAGTTCCACTGAGTTTCAAAACTCGGTGTTACCGTCTTTAATATAATGAAAAAAATCTTGAGGGTGCAGCATGTATTTCTTTGTTGCAACCTTTGAGTATGCCATCCTATACCATTGCTATCCTATACCGACTTTTTATTTTCTTTCGTAGTTAAGTTATATTTCTTTCTGTTGCCAACTCTTTTCGGAAATCTTATTTTGCATGGGTATAATTAAACTGCTTTAGACACATTTATATGAGGAAAATAGAATAACTCTACTCTTAAGAATTTTTGACTACTGGAAGGGGCAATATTTATTTTGAAGAAATTTCTTTCCATAATTAGTCCAATTTTTCTTTTCCTTATAAAATGCAAAATATCAAAATATTTTCTTCAGTTAAAAGAATCGAAAAACACTTGAAAAAGGCAGTAATGTACATTTTATTAAGAAAAAGTCGTATTTATGGATTTATCTGCAAATAACGTCCTTAAAAGAAGAAAAAAGATACAATTACTTATGAACTTTTATGGTTGCAAATAACCCAGGCTGTAACTGTAGCCCCCCCCCCCCCTCCTTTTTTCCAATAGATTCATAATTTCAATCATTTTTTACAAAGACGGATTCCTCTGATTCTGACAAAGTAAAAGTTTTAATCCTCATGGTATTTTTCTCACTTTTCTCAAATGATATTTATTTTCAACTTGATTAAAATTGCATTAAAATCGAACCACTTCGGGTCCATTTGACCCAAAACGATGTTCAATTTACCACATTGCGAAACTTTTTTGTTGTGGAAGAAAATCCTTTTGTAACTTTTAATCATTTTAAGTCAACTACGATTTGCCAAATTTAAAAATCCGTAACTTAAATATTTTTAAAACTATTAGCACATATACCTGAACCGTGGAATGGGTCAATTTGACCAATAGAATCTTTGCGCACAAATAAAAAAATGCATTTTTATAGAAAGAACTGCTGAAAACTACTTCCTAATCCAGGCACGTCATCTAAAAGACCCCTCTGGTTTTGAAAAATTAATGTAATTGGATAAAGTGGGTGTGGTTTTGCTGCTTTTTGGTATAAATTTGTATCGGGTATAAAACCTTTGACCCCCCCCCCCCCCCCCCGCCTCGAAATGTTCGAAATGACGGGCCTGTCCTCATCTTCGCATTCTTGATAATGGATTCCACCAGAAGTCAAAGTAATTATAATTGGTATGAAACACAAACTACTATTGTATGCAATTGAAAAACTAGTGAAGAGTTCGAAGACATTTTGAAGTAACCGTAAAGCGGGGCTAATTGAGCCTCCAGGGGCTACCTGAACGCATGAGAAAAAGTGTTTAAAATCCTTCCTGATCCTTATAACTCAATGTATAGAATTAAAAAAAAACTTTATCCATGACAGGTAGCAGTACTAGGTAGAGGCTGGATTATGAAACAAAGTTTCTGCTATTCCTAGCTTTTTCTGATTGAGGTTATGATAGCAAGTTGTCTAAACAGTTGTTTTTTTTGTGTCTGCAAACTTTCACATCTAAGTTCATGGAAACATCTGGTATCATCAAGGTCAAGATAGTTTTATGTTTGCATTCTATTTCTTAATAAAATAACAGTGTTTTAAGGTTATAGCTATATAATTAATAACAGTAACTAATATAAGTTAGTAAAAGTGCACTGGTTGCCTTAAAATGGGGCTACTTGAATCCAGCGTTCAAACAACCTCAAACCACATTTCGTCACTAAATTATGTAAGTAAGGTTTGTAATCTTTTAAAATAAAGAGGTTAGTTACTATTTATACCCGTTTTTTTTTTGCAAATCTAAGGATAAAAAGGGTCCGAAAGTAAAAGAGAACCCTTTGAAGTAGGAAATAATGCTGATTATTAAGAGGAAAAATTACAATTGTGTCCAGCTTCAATTAATTCCGGAGAAATGTCTTAGAGAATGGCATCAGCCCATTTTGACTTCAGTACATCAACTCTTGAAAGGAAATTAAAATATCTTTCGCAAAACAAGCCTGGGCATCCTGTAGTGTTTGGTAGCTTGGAAGAGCAGTTATTAAAAAATATCAGAGAAAACAAAATCATCCAAGCCAGTCAATTGAGAGGTTTTCATTCTTTGTAACGTTTAAATAAAGAGCATTTCAATTAATTTTAGCTGTAGTTGGATATTGTTTCTATTTGAGAAATTATGTTTGCCTAAAAATATGTTTTTTATGTAAATGTTGATTTTATATTAACTTATATAAATAATTTGCGATTTATATAAATAGTTTGCTCACTAGAATATACGTTTTGAGTTTATTTTTCAAAATCATTGGTCTTTCTTGATACCACCACCTGTTTTATAGCTTTTTCTAATGGATTTGCTGAGTGGACCAAGTAGCCCCAGCACGAGGCTATTTGAACCCAATTTTCAAAAATAGAAAAAAAATATCGAGTTAAAATTGTTGTTTAAAAAAGGCTTAAAGTGGTAGCAGAACGTCTGAAAGTGGTAAAAACAAGGTTATCAGTTCAGATTATGGGTTTAACAAAGCATTCAGTGTAAAACTCGCAAAAAATATGAAATTTCGGGTCCAAGTAGCCCCACTTTACGGTACTTTTGTTCTCTCTTTCTCTCTCTCTCTCTCTCTCTCTCTCTCTCTATATATATATATATATATGTATATATATATATATATATATATATGTATGTATATATATATATATATATATATATATATATATATATATATATATATATATATATATATATATATATATATATATATATATCATTTAAAGTCCCACTCGTAAGTGGCACACTAGCAAGTGTATGAAACAAAAACAACAAGAAACATATAAGAATAATAACAGTATAAATTGAAAAACTATGCGAAGTTGAACAATATGAACTTCAGAATTTTAGAATGGGCAGTAACTGCTACGTTATCAAAGAGCTGGAGCAGTTGGCATAATATATCTCTATAGAAACCTGCAAATTAATATATTATGCCAACTGATCCAACTCTTTGATAACGTAGCAGTTACTGCCCATTCTAAAATTCTAAAGTTCATATTGTTCAACTTCGCATAGTTTTTCAATTTATACTGTTATTATTATTATATATTTCTTGTTGTTTTTGTTTCATACACTTGCTAGTGTGCCACTTAGGAGTGAGACTTTAAATGAGATATATATAATATACATTTAACACTTTAGCTGCATTTGCGCTGTCTAAATGTATAATATTTTATTTTAAGTTCTAAGAATATTATATATATATATATATGTATATATATATATATATATATATATATATATATATATATATATATATATATATATATATATATATATAGAACAATTATGTCATCATTGTCTTACATGAATATGCCAATAAGTACGCTCATTTCTTTCTTACTGAAAAAAGCGTTCCTTGTAACGCCGAAACACGTGTCTGCAGTAACCTGAAATTTGCATTTTGACGTTTATATTTCCAATTTTACTATTCCTTACGTATTTCCATATGAATTCTTCGATCAAGTTTTCTAGCAACTGAAGGACTATTGTTGATATAATTGAGCTTAATATGTGGTGTTGGGTCTCTAATTTCTATCGAAATATCACTTTGATTTTCTTCCTCTATAGTTAGTATCTATTTGAGAGACATTTAAAAATAAGACTCCCCCCCCCCCCCTTCCCTTCCCCAACTTTATAATTTAGACATTATTTTAAAGAATCAAAAACGCCGCTGTCTTAACTGTTCATGAAACTTTTGAATATGAAAAACAGTTATCAAAAAATGATTCGAAATGTGCTCATTGCTATACGGATGGTAATTATCTTATAAAAAATATATTTTTCCTATAAAATATACACATTTGCAAGGACATTTTCAAAAGGAAACGGCAATAACCTTTAAAGTCAAATTATAAAGTTGGAGAAGAAGGGGGTGGGGGCTAATTTTTAAATGTCTCTCAAATAGATACTAACTATGGAGGAAGAAAATCAAAGTGTTATTTCGATAGAAATTAGAGACCCAACACCACATAATAAGCGCAATTATATCAACAATAGTCCTTCAGTTGCTTGAAAACTTGATCGAAGAATTCATACGGAAAAACGTAAGGAATAGTAAAATAGGAAATATCAACGTCGAAAAGCAAATTGCAGGTTACTGCAGACACGTGTTTCGGCGTTACAAGGAACGCTTTTTTTCAGTAAGAAAGAAATGAGCATACTTATTGGCATATTCATGTAAGACAATGAATTATAACATTAGAAGAAAAGTATGCTTAAAAATCATATTTATATACACGTCGAATAGGTCGTGAAAAAAGGACTTGAATTGGATAACTCGCGGTCAAATTACTGGGAACTATCTGTTCTTCCATAATAAAATGTCGAGAGACCAAGTCCTTGAAATGTGAGATTTTTACACTTCGATACGCAATCGTTGCAGGTTTTATGTAATATGTATTACACCTTGCTGTATTCAATGTCTGGGTTTTACGTATTGAAGTAAATGGATTTAGTTGGTTAAAATTCATTCAAAATTTAGATGTAAGAAAATGACGCGTAAAGTTCGTTCTCTCTCGACCAAAAAAAAAAAAAAAAAAGTTGACCGAAATAGAGTGCAAACAAAAATGAAGGACAACAGCAAGTCAAACGTAGAAAATGCAGAACACTCATTTATTAAGTTTTATACGCAATGCATCTAGTAAGTTGAATTATAAATATAGTCAGTAAAACTATGAAAGATATGGGGGCTATGGGGGGGGGGAAGATAACGGCCCTAGAAAGAAAGAAGTATACAATTTTGTGAGGTAATTCAGGATCTAGGTGAGTGTCGCGTGCTCCATTACTCACTTTTTCACAACATTAATGTGAGAGCTAACGCTGCTTTTTAATATTCATGATGCAAAATTGAATTAATATTTGTTTATTTTATTTTTCTTTTAGCGGTATACCCTCCACGCCCCTTTGAAATTCTTCTACGCACCCTTTGGATGCACCTCTTCCCTCCCCCCCCCCCCCAGATTGAGAACAACCGGTAAAGAATAGCACTTGTCTTAGAAGCATTTAAGAAAAGGTTTCTTGGATCTTCGAAACTCGTGCACGCTTTTTTTTTTTTTTTCATTTCAATTAAATTGTCTTTAACGTTGAATACAGTATATCTCTAATAACAAGGCGTTTGGTCTTGGAAGAGTATTTCTGCCCGGGGGAGTTTCTTCTTTTAGAGAATCTGCGCTCTGTAGTCGATTATTTTAAAGTTGAAATGTTGAAAGTTATACCATAATACTGGAAGCAATTAGCAGAAAATTAATGCAGTAAAAACTGCCCGTAGCTGTAATATTATGTAAAAGACGTGCCACTTTATAAAAAAACTGGTTCATTGAAAAAAAAAACGAACTTTTTGTTTTAAAAAGCAGACAAAATGAAAATGAAAAATCTACTTAAATAAGTTCATTTGAACATCTTTCGCACAAGAAAATCTTAGGTTAGATATGACTTAAAAAATAATCGTTTATAAAGTTGCGCAACGGTTATAGTATCTAAGGGTTTAAATATAAATAATGCTGCAATGTATGCAGAAATAAAAAGAAAAAAAAACAGGTGCAAAGAATTTCCGATTCGAAAGACATCACCAAAGAAAGAAAGAAAAAGAAAGAAAGAAAGTGAAACCACACAGTACTGCATTTTTAACGTGATAAGAAAGCAGATGAGATTATAAATATATAAGTTATCATAGACACTACGTAAGCCGCAAACTACTAATCACTAAGTGAATAAAACTCTATGCCAAAGTGAAACATTATAAACAATCTCGATCGCTTAAAAAATAGCTAAATAGTTTGGTTTTGAATGAATAAATATTTTATAAAAAATAAAATAAATATTTTGTTTCTTTGAGTCTAACAAAGGTGAGTCACAATATTTAAACAAAATCATAATTGATTTGAAAAAAAAAAAGATACACAAAAAGGAGGAGGGAGAAAGAATGAAAGAAAACGAAATAAATTATTGGGTTGTTTCCGAAATTTGACAAGTATTTTTTCTGCAAGAGCATGCTAAAAAACATAAGATTTGACCATTTTTTAAATAATTTGACAAAGTTAATATTTTTTAAAATATACTTTAATTGGTTCAATTTCATTTTCTTCGCTTCTGCACATGACATCACAAATGATGAAATGCAATTCACCGATGCCATTAGAGCAGAACGCAATATTTAACTAGCATCTTTACTCACATGTACTTGAAACGGTATGGTTGATAGCAAGCGTAGAGCGCAGTATTCAATTCGCTTCTGAATTATCATAACCTGGAAACGCGGTAGACAGCAAGCGTAAGCATTCCATGCCAGCGGAGATGCGCCAAAGTACATAATTGTGACGTCATAAAAAACCACGCCTATTTTCAAAATTGGACTGTTTAAAAAAAAAAGTTAAAAATTAAGCGTTGGGAAATCGAAAGTTTTTTCTCTCTCCATGTTACATGTTTTTTTTTTTTTTTTTTTTGCATATTCTATTAATTTCAGAGACTAAAAGTAATACTTTTGACTGAAGAAAACAACCCCATTAAAGTAAAGATAAAGATTAAAGTTATTTCAAAATGTTAAAAATTAGTTTTATAAATATTTTAAGAAAAATACGTAAGACATTTTTAAAACCCTCTTATAAATATTTAATTATTTAATTTAAACCATGTGTCTGTTTAACTTATTAAGGGTTTTTCATCAATCTCTTTCTCAAAGCATTAAATAATTTAATTTGTTTTACATGGGGCCAGACTGATAAAAAAAAGAAAGCAAAAAAAAAGAGAAAATAATAATGATAATCCAGTTTTCCTGGAAAAAAAAGTCGCCATTTAAATGTCGCATTTCCATCGCAGGGAAAGAACGCGTAACGCGCAACAGTTTCGGAATCGTTTCAAGCTCATTCTCAAATCCATGCCTTCCTTACTACACTCCCAACAAGAAGAGAGCAGAAATCTTCCCCCCTTCCCCATTAAGCCTTCAGCCCCACTCGCCTGGGGGACGATCTAGGCTAGGAAATCTTTCCACTAACCGAGAAAAGGTGACAACCCGCGATCCGCGCAGGCAGTTTTCCCGCCCAAAAATAATGCCTCCTAATAAAGGATACACCATTCCGGCGACAAAACATTCTCCATACAGAAGATAAGGGGTCGGCTAAGATTATAATTTGTTACTCAGAAACGAGTAGTAGTTCCAATATTTAAAAAAGGTGAGGGGGTGGGGGGTGCTTATAAACTACTTCTTTTGATTATAACCATCCAGTGTGCAATTAAAAGTACTTTTAAAACTAGGATTATTACTTTCAATACATGAGACATTTAGTAGACAATTTTTAATCAGCTCTATTTATGAATATACTTTATAATCTAATGTTAGAAGCAGCCCCCCACCTCGCATGCACGCACGCACACACACACACATACACACACACACACACACACACACACACACAAGAGAGAACAGAGTTTGACGGAATAATGAACGATGTTATGAATATTATTTGAGTATAACCTATTGTTCAATGCCAATCCTATTATTAATTAAATTTTAGAAATAAACTTCTAAAACTGGACGTTATGTCCTAGCTGTCCAAAAATGTGGACGTTCTGTCCCTGGACCTTTTGTCCGTCGGACATTATGTCCGTTGGACGTTATGTCCGCTGGATATTATGTCCTTCGGACGTTCTGTCCCTCGGACATTTTGTCCCTCGGACGTTTTGGACCTGGACGTTATGTCCATGGACGTTTTGGATTTGGACGTTATGTCCGGCATTCAAGCCAACTAGACCCCGTAGCTTAGGCCCCTGCTATTTGGGGGTCCCCAAATGGCCAAAGCTGCATTAGCAAACGGCAAAAATTGTGATGTTTGACTACAAGGACGCCCTGAAAAAGTGTTTGGCGTGGGGCCCCCCGATATCTTATATTGGAAAGAAGTGCAAAGTTTTTGGTACTCCAGAAGGAAAATAAGCTTCTCAAACTAAGTTTGATCCACGGAAAAATGTAATCAGGGTTCGTACTCAATTTCAGAAATTAAATGAAGGAGTTTTGCAGGAGTAAAATGAGGTTTTGAAGGAGTACTAATGGGCTGTGATTAAACAATGTCACACTTTTTTCAACATATCCCCCCCCCCTTATCACCAAAGTGTCACACTTCACCTACTCCTCCTCTTGTCACGTGTCATATTTTATAAACATACTGTTACAATAACTGTGTGATGTCACTTTTTGTCACTCTCTCCCACCTTTGTCACAATTTCATGAGCCCGTCTCCTCCTCAAGGCATGACATCACTTGTGGATGACCCTTATTACTATATTATAAGTGCGATTTACTACACAATTTTTTTTTAACACATTAACTTAATGTAGTACATCTACTTATGTAGTTTTAAATATTTGAATAATAATTAGACAACCTGACTTTTGCAGCTGAGAGTGTGGTTGAGGAAAAAAACAATAATCATAAAACTTGAAAAAATATAAACACCATTTAAGCATATTTTACTTCACTTATGAAATGTTTTAGTCTTCTAATAAAATTTTCTTCTTCAACTTTTATGACTTAACAGTGATTAATTTGTAAATCACATCTTAAGGAAAAAAATAAATGCACGAAATGACTACATTAAAATCGCTTTTGTGACAAAGTTAGTTATCGATCAAAGTATTATAAGTTACTGTCATAGAGGAAGATTGTGTAGTCCTGAACTAAAAAAGAAGGAGTTTTGAAGGACTTAAAACCAAAATGAAGGAGTTTGAAAGGCCCTTCAAAAAAAATTTCCTAAATGAAGGAGTATTGGAGGAGTTTTGAAGGAGCGGACGAACCCTGTGTAATGAAATTGAATGAAAATAGAGCCAAAATTTTCGGGGCCCCTTCCGGCTCCGCCCCCCCCCCCCTCCGCTCCGCGTTGCGGGGTCGTGCGGTACGTAGTTACGCCACTGTACAGCATCCAGGGATTTCAGCTGCGCTCTAGGATTGTGCTCATGAGTCTGTGGAAAACTCATTGTTTAAAAATAGTCGCAAAACTTAGCTAAAAACTAATTTCAAAAAATCATGATAATTACCCCCCCCCCCCCGTCCATCTTAAATTTATCAGTTTGGTTTTACAAATGGGGGGATGTACTTTCTAGATTTTACTAACGTAACTTATTCATTACTACATTAACTCAACTCATTCATTTGCTATAAAACGCTTCGTTTTTACCCCCCCCCCCACGCAAAACTCTGCGACGAATTTAGATTTTCAAAAGTTGGCAGCTCTGCATATAGCTATATTATTAATATACATAAATAGCTATTTCTGTATGTAAGTAATGCGGGGTATTCTTCAAAACTACTGGACCGATTTGAACCATTTTTTCACCATAGCTAGCTACATTATCAGGAAGCAACAACACCTATAACTTATTCCTAAAAAACTTAGTTCAAAAAAGTTATGATGGAAAACAGTAAATGTCATGTCATTTCCCCATTAAATGATTAAATATAAAACCCATTGTTACAGAATATCGTTGCATTACAACAGCAATATTAATAGTAATCATGATGAAAATTTTGATTCAAGGCTCCTCTGGAGCAAGCATAAAATTTATTGCTTTTTCTTAGGATTTTTAACCGACTTCAAAAAAGGAGGTTTTGATTTCGTCATGCGGCTTTTTATGTGTGTTTTCGTATTACTTGAAGAATACTGGACCGATTTGAAAAATTCTTTTTGTGTTTGGAAGGGTATACTTCCCAGATGGTCCCATGTTAATTTTGTCTGGATCTGATGAGGGGTCCCGGAGAAATCTAAGAAACTTTAAATTTCATACGTTGTGGCTACGTAGACCAGCTTGCGTCACTGCGCGATACGTCACACACAGGTCACGTGGTTTTGGCGTCAATGGTGAATTTTCGATGGAGGAATCTTGTCTTGAACAGTATTTAATTATCACGCATCGGAATGTTTGATTTTCACTAACCCGCCTGTTAATTTAAATATAGTCTTACTAATGTATTTATTACTTATGTAGCAAATGAGTAAATTAAATGTATTTTGCTACGAAAATAGTTGAATTAATTAAATAGAAAAAATTTTTGGTAAAAACTAACTTCCTTTATCGTTAAAGTTTTTTTTTTACTTTTTTCAAATATTTCAGTTATGAAATATATTTAGTGTCCATTTCAAGGGGAATTGAAGACAACCCCCCCTCCCTCCGCCAATTCAATTTATATTCCTTATTAAATACAGTGAAGCCTGACCTATGTAAGTTGAACACTTGCGGTACACTTCTTTAGTGGTCAACTGAAACAGGTGGTCAACTTACAGAGGTTGATTTACATGATAAGGGCTAATTCCGTGCCTGAAAAAAGCGGTCACTTACAAAGGTGGTCAACTTCACAGGTTTTACTGTAAATCGTACTGATGTCTAATTCCTGAAGTTTGATAATTAGTCTAGATTTAATATTTTATGACGCCGTCAGTTTAATTTACAGTTATTGCAGTACTAATTAACATTACTTCGTTGGAACCTAATTATTACCCTGTACAGCTCAATCAGCAAACTAATCCGTAACTATCTTCAAATTTTATTTACAAATGCAATTTTTGTATTGCGTTACGTTCGGAACCGAAAACTGGTAAAAAGAGATGTCATCTCGATACTGCAAACTTTTCCTTTTATAAGCAAAAAAGTGGAATTGAGGACCCAAATGTCTACTGAAAATACTTCACGCGTCCTCAAGCGAATCAAAAGTTGAAGGGTTTAATTATATAATGGATCAAGAATATTAGTAGATGTTCTTCCTTCTTTTTTTTTTTTCACTTCTTTATTCTCGGTACTCGAAACAAACTTTCATTTAAACCCTGTTAATCATATACATTTTTCAGAAAAAAAACACGTCATGTTTCAGTTCTTAAACTTTTTAAAATGTTTATTTTCATTAGTCACCCCCCTCCACCCCCTATCATTCATTAGTCATTCGTCCTCCCAACAGGATCGTCTGGATCCGTCACTGCACGGAGCCCAGCGAAGTTGAAAGAAAACGGCCAATAAATCACAATTTTATCGCATTTCACCCCAATCTCATCTCTCTCTCTCTTTGTTTTGAGGCGCGGAGAGCAAGGAGCTGGCGAAAATAAGACACGTGTGTATGCTCGTAATTGGTCTGATTTCATGATGGAAAGCGTCAATCGCAAAGCAATTCAAAGGGATAGCAATAAATCTTGTAGAACGGGAGCGGACGTGGGCTTTCCGCGAAAAAGAGGGATCCCCCCCCCCCGACTGTTCTTTCTTCTTGGAATCGAAGGGACACTCACCGTGGGACAAAGCTTTCTTGAAGCCCTTCCTCACATTGAATGTAAAATTCTTATTTCCTTTGAATTTTGACGCATTATAGTTAAAGTAAGGAGATGTGGGGCAAGTGAAAATGGATAAGATGACTTACTTTTTTCAAACTGAAGAAATTGGATTTTAGTTTTGAAAATTCAAAAAAGAAGGAACACTATATTTTATGACAAAACTCGCACTGAAAACATTTTTTAATTTTTTTGACAGTAAATTTGTACTTATAAAACAGGTGGAAATTTTTTCCCTTCTTTTTTTTTACGCGGCAGAGTGAAAAATGAAAACTTTTTCTAATGAAATATTTCTTATTCGATTGAAAAGATTTTTGACAGAATAAATGAGTAAATAAAAGAATGAATGAAGAAATGAAAAGTGAAACGAAACAATAAACGAATAAATAACTATATAAATAAGTTAATGCATGAGAAAAATGAAACGAATAAATAAAATAGCGAAGAAAAATATAAGTGCATGAATAAACAAATAAGGGAATTTTAAAATGAAAGAGCGTGGATGGAAAAACTAGTTAACTAATGGGGCATTCCACGGTATTTTTTGACATTTATGTAGAGTCCGTAACATGACCTTTTTTGCCATAACTTTTTAATTTTACTGTTTGATTAGCATATTATTTTATTTTGATCTTTTCCTACCAACACACCAGCTCAAATTTAAGTAATTTGCAAAGTCAAACGGTAAATTAAAAAGTTTATGGCAAAAAAAAGGTCACGTTACGGACTCTACATAATGTCAAAAATACCGTGGAATGCCCCTAATACGTAAATGATTTTATAAAAGATTGAATAACTAAATGAAATGGTTTTCTTGAGCTCACTTTCATTAAAGAGGGAACGTCTTTTTCGAATGAGTTACTGTAATTACATTTACACTGTTAGTTACATTTTCAGTTACATCTAATCTATGTTTGCAATTAAACAATGAATATCCGCAAAAGACTTGTTCTGGATATTATAGATTTCTTAAGTTATGTATAATACGAGTAAAACCTCGCTTATCGTATAACCAGGGCCCGGCTGAGTAAAAGCGAGGCCCTAGGCCCACAATCATTTTGAGGCCCCATCAAGACTGATTTTGGGGGGCCTCTTTGTCTATCACAGAAATATGTAAATCATTTATCAGGTGCATTCATGGATCCCCTCCGGGACATCTCATAATTGTAACATGGTAAACTCACTACTGGTAGAATTAATAAAAATTATCATTTAAGTAAGATCTTTTCCAACCAAAATTTCGTCAGTTTATAGTATTACTTTACAAATGAATGTAGTTTTCGCTTAGTTTTAATGCAATGCATAATTGTTTAAGTAATTTGGGGCCCCCAGGCCCAGGCGGCCTGTGCGGTAATCAGGCCCTGCGTATAACCCTCCCCACTTCGGACATTTTTTTTTATTCCCCCTCTAATTTTCAAAGGTTAAACCATTAAATGTCCCTCTACAGAGGCGGATCCAGAAATTTTTTGTAAGAGGGGGGTCAAGTTTCAATGGCCAGCGTTATAACTCCAACATAAAAAAAGTATCAGTGAAGCAGGGGTGCCCCTCCCCCACAGAGAAGGAGGATGTGACACACACATGGAGGAGGCACACCTTCTCGTTTGTTGCGGATTCCCCACCCCCCCAATGAGATTAAATTTCTTTTCCTTTCAAATTGCTCCCCCGCCCCCATTCCTTCCCTAAATTTTGTTCAACTTGCGCCATGTATCATATTTCCTCAAATTTTCAGTTGAAGTCATATTTCTTTAGTTAAACAAGTTTGACACGTCGTCGTAAACTTTGAATATATTTCTTTTGAAGATGAACAAAAATCTCAAAACACCAATAGCCCAGTAACCGAACTCAGTCAATCCTTTGAAAAATGACATGCTGAGAAGAAATATCTTGTATATAGAACTAAGCAAAAAACGTTTAACATTGATTTCATGTACTATTTTTTCGGATCAAAAAAATTGAAGTTCATTAATAATCATAACAAAATTCATGCCACAGGGGGGTCAGCTGACCCTTTGATCCTCCCCTTGAAACTGGACGTTTTGTCCGGATCCCGAACCCGCCTCCGGTCCCTCTATTAAAGTTTGGACTGATTTATCCGAACAAGGATTCAGCCTTTCTTGACTCTCTTTAAAACGGACACGACCCTTTGACAATTTTGCCAAAATCTCTCCGGTTTCTTTGGAAGAATTAAGATAAGGGAATCGGGGGAAATCGTAGACACCACATTAATCTAATACAAAAAAATCTCCTGTCACGGTGTTAGTGTTTGAACTCCTCTGAAACGGCTAACCGATTTTTATGAAATTTTTTATGTGTATTTGGTAGGTATGGGAATAGGACATAAAGCACATTTCATATTCTTAGGTAATCAGGGTGTCCCTATCCAGATTTTTTTTTTTTTTTGAAAATCATTGTAAAAACCATTGTTGAAATTCATTGTAAAAACCATTGTCGGAATTCATTGTAAAATCCGTTGTTGAAAATCATTGTATAAACTATTTTTGAAAATCATTGTAAAAGCCTTGATAAAATTAATTAAAAACATTTTATTTGTAGACAAACAGAAGATGGCAACACTTTTTTTTTTAAATCATTGAGAGTTTTCCAACGTTTTGCAGGAGCGTCGCGTCATTTTCAGATTTTATTCTGCATTTGTTTTGTATCACAAAGCAGTGCGCGCCAAATTTTGAACGTTACAAAAATTGTGTGAGTGTGTGTGTGGAGCATGTATATTGACAAAATATTTTTTTTACTTTTATCGGTAATTATCGTCTACAGCGCCCCATTCCTCTTCCTGTCAAAAATCTCATCCCCACAATTTAAGTTTGGGGATTCCTTATTTAACAACCGAAATATTCACTAGAAAATATTTGTACGGAAAAACAACGTTTGCTAGGTCAGTTAGTAAACAATACAACGAATACACAAAGGAAGGAAGCCATTTTATTCGCTCTGGGAACAGGTTTCCGAGAAATGCAGGCTAACAAAAGTGAACAAGTCGCCACCCTGCGGTCTAGTGGCCGAACTTTTTGATCTTGTCCCCAGAGCAACTAAACTTGAAAATGAGAGAATTTGAGAAGTGTCCCTAATAATTTGACCACCCACTGTATACAGGGTGTTCCGTTTTAACCTGCAAAGACCCCTATTTTCGCAACCGTTAGTCCTAGATGCAGTGGCGTAACTGGGGAGGGGCGGAGGGGGCGGCACCTCTTGGGGGACGGCAGTTTCAGTTTTGATGCAAAAAAATTGAACGCGTTTTCCCCAATAAGAAAATTATGCTTTTGATCTGTTACTGGCGGAAAAAAGAAAAAAAAGGTCTTCGAATTGTAAGGTTTTGGTGCGACTATACTATGATAATTTAAATTACCCTGATACAAAACATGTGTTTATCTTGCGGATATCTCAGCACTATTGTTTGGTTTTTCTCTTCCTTAGTCTGAAGCTACAGACTGAGGGAGGTGGTAGTCAAAGGACCATGTTTTTTTTTTCTTTTTTCTGTTAAGGTTACAGAGAAACAATAAATTGGATAACCCTTCGTTATATGATGAAGCTATCACTTGATTTAAAGAAAGTTCCAAGGAAACCACAGTGTCTCCTGTATCTTGCTCAGTTTTCAGGATAGCATTATCGGTTTCAACAGTTGCTTTGATTGGTCATTGACTACAAAATTTTCCTTAAGCCAGAATGAATTTTATGACCATTTTATTAAGAAAAATTATTCACAACTCGAATAATAATTGCTTGTACTACTGTATTATGTCAACTAATCCCTTTTGACCATGAGTTTCACATTTAGTCATTCATTTTAAGGAAAGGTTTTTAATTAGTAAAATGGTCTCTAGGCAAAGCCTTTCACATTTTGACCTCTATTAGTGAAAAAGAGTCATCCCAATTTGGTAATATAGCAGTACCGGAAGGGGGGGGGGGGAGTTTTGCTAGTACCCTCGGTGGCAGCTCCTGAGTTTGTCAACATTAGTTGAGTCCCTCAAGCCCGGATCCAAAAGGGAATTATAACTCCCTTTGAGAATCCAAATTAACCCAAAATTTGCGTTTAACTTTAAATTAGGAAAATTTCCGACTTTTGCTTTTTCCTACTGTCAAAGCTTAAATGCATTTTCAGGACTTTTATTTTGAAAAGTTTCCGGAATGAACGCCACTTACCATCATTTCTTTCCTTAATTTGGCCAAAAAAAAAAAAAAACTGAAACTGCGTTTTGAAGGGCCTCCACCCCCTTTTCGTTGTCTACAGTGTGCCAAAGATAGCTTTAAAATGTGTTTTGAGAACGGATAATTCTCTCCCACCGAAGACAGCTTAAAATTGCGTTGTTAAACATTCAATAAATGTCACATTTTTCGGAATGAGCAACCGAATCTTCCTATCCCTTAACGTCACCAAACAGCACAAAAGTGCAGTTTGGGGCCTTAAATCTCGAAACATTTCCAAGGGATAACGCCCACCCCATCCCTTCACATCCCATCTTTCAGCCTAATTTTGATTATTGAGTTTTCATAACTTCAATACCAACAAATTCCTAAGGACGGTCAAGCCCTGACACTTCCTGCATAATGATTAAAGATAGTCTAAAGTGTGTATTGGGGACATCAACCTCGAACTTTCAAAAATCCCCATCACATACATTTTCCCCAAAAATTGCTTACAGTTGGGTTTTTGAAACAAACTTCAGAAACAGTCTAAGGTAGGGACCCCAGATGTGCACAAAATCACCTAACGTCATCACAGTTGGCTCCAAATTTTGTGTTTAGAAATTTCTGAGGGAAGACCGCAAATTCTTTTTTTCTCAATATGAGCAACAGTTTCAAAAATGAATTCGGATGGGAAACTCCCCTCCGAACTCCCTTTCATAACGTTGTTTGTCAAACAAAGGCTGAAGTCCAGTTTTTAGGACGTCATATTTTCAAAACTTTTCAAGGGAAGACGAAAAAAACCATCCGACTTCCCCGAATTTTCGGAAACATTTGAAAACTTATGCCGTCAAAGATAGCCTACAATTGCGTTTTTGAAACTTCCGCATCAAAAAATTGCCAGAGAGGTCCTGAACGTTCCCTATTCTCTTTAACGTCATCAAAGATAGACTAAAATTGATTTCAAGTTTGAATATATTTCGGGAGGAAAATCCAGTCTTTGTTGGAGTTAGGGGATACACTTACACCACTAGATAGAGCTTACATTTACGTATTTTTCAGTTTTGTTGAAAAACTTTGCGGACAGCGACCTCGAACCTTCCCCAATATCTTTACGTGTCCAAAGATAGCCTAAAATCGCTTTTTTAACACTTAAATTTCGGAAAATTTTCTTGGTAAGTCCCAACCCCCTAATGTCACCAAAGAATGCATGAAACTAATTTTACTTTTGAAGACAAAGCAAAAAAAAAAAAAAAAATTGAGACCCAAGCATCTTTTCTATAAGCGTTACTAAAAATTGCTTAAAATTTCGAATTTCGACTAAACTTTTGGAATGTTTCAGTGGGACTCCGAATTCCTTTTTTTTTTCTTTTGCATGAAAAAAAAGACGGAAAAAAAATAAATTTTTTTCCTTGTTTATAAAAATCTTATTAACATACATTTGACTTTTTAATGTGTCAACTATTTCCCATCAAAAAAGGGCGGCAAATTGAGGAACCGCCCCAGGCGCCAGAAAGTGTAGCTACTAGTGATGTGCCGGATCGTTAAAAAAGTAGGTCCGTGGATACGGATCATTAGTGTTAAGATCCGCGGATACGGATCTCAAAATTTTTTTGCCCAATTCAACTATACAAGTTTAAAATTTATTACGGAAGGTATTCCCGTCATTAAAATAACACTGTTTCTTCAAAAAATGTCATCTATCGCGAAAATATAATCAAGACTATGATTTAATCTTTAAAGAAATCTGCGTTAAAATTGAGGGAGAGTTGGAAGGAACGGATAAGCGCTGGCTTAACCATTAATGCTTAATCAGAAATCAGGCATTAATGCTTAAAGAGAATGTGAAAAATCATTTCTAGCTTGCTCGGTATATGTAGGATACAAGAGCAAGAGTGTAAAGCTGCTACTGGATAGGCTATCAATAATTTTTCGCATTTTATTTCAGCATAAATGCAGCGCTGACCCATTCCACCCAGATTACTCCGACCGACGGAATAACAGCGCCGGAAATACCTTTACAGACAGTAAATGGAGAATTTTGTCTCACTTTTTTTGAAGGATGCGGAGAAAAACCAAAATGAAGAATTAACAGAAACCTCAAATCAATAACAAAAACTAATATTAAACTAAAAATTAAAAAAAAAACATGTCTCAGAGGGCCCGTGGCATCTGAAATAATACCTTATAATTTAAATAGGGAATATAGCCTAATTTAAACGGAATTTAAGAGTCTTTTATTCAAATATTTAAGAATAGAAAAGATCCGTTTAAGATCCGTCAAAGAAGTAACGGATACAGATCTTTATTTTTCCTCGGATATCCGGAACATCACTGGTAGCAACCTAGCAACGCCACTGCCTAGATGTATACTTCCAACTGCAAAAATGTTAAAAATCAGATGCAGTGTTAAGATATTGAAAGTTTGAAGTAAAAATAAAAAATGACTGAAAAAATACAAAATTGAACTTTTTATACGGGCGACTCAAAGAGATATTCCATTTCAAAGTTTTAAGGGACCATACAGAAGATGAGATTGGAACGTATCGCCCTTTCAGAAAAAAGACAAGTCGTCAAAGTAAGAAAAAACAAGATATTTATATTTTTTTTATTGTTATGCAAAAATAAAAGCGAATGTTATGCCGTGATACGCAAAAAACACTACAAAACCTCGAACAATTTGAGAAACCACACTATGCACACATGTCATTTTAAGCACTTGTTAACCGCTATATTTCCCCCCAAAAGGTGTTATTCACGGCGAGTGAAAAGTGGTCTAAGTTACAAAACGCGGCGTTTCATATCACGGTGAATATGGGTCGTACTCATTTCAAACTTTTTTTGTTGGAACTATTTTTCAATGGAGATTATTTCCCTAAATGTAAGTTAGGGGACCTGGGGCCCGAATAAAAAGTTAAATTTTGTATTTTTTTGATTCATTTATATTTTCACTTCAAACTTTTAATATCTTAACCCTGCATCTGATTTTGAACATTTTTGCAATTGGAAGTATACATCTAGGACTAACGGTTACGAAAATAAAGGTTTTGCGGATTAAAAAGGAACACCCTGTATAAAACAAAAAATCAGCGTTAGCGTTGTGACGCGTGTATCACGGCTGCAGGCCGCAAATTTTTGCAACGGCTCAGAGGTCTCCAACCTACGGCCAGGCGAGCAGATTTTTCCTGGTCCACGGGAACTTTCATATTGAAAAACAAATTGTGACAAAATGTTCCTTTCTAAGAATTTATTTTAAAAAGAAGCTAAGACAAAAAATCTCAAAAACAATTTCTGAGCGGGGGGGGGGGGCTTGAGGTGGAGAGAGGCAGGGAATGTCAACTGCCCTTCCCTAGAGGGGAGGCTCCGACATTCACTTTCCTCCATACAGTCACCAAGGATGGTTCTAATTCCATTTTCTGGACTTGAATTTCGAAAACTTTCTGTAGGAGATCCGCTTGCTGCCCTCTTCCCCTCATTTGAGCAAATACAGATTTCAGCGATGTTTTGGGGCTTATAATTTCAAGCGATTTTCGGATTGATACAATACTCTAACCATTCAGGACCCCTTCCCTTTAAAACTTCATGCCCATGCAAGGTCCGACTAACTAAAAGTGAGGCCCCCTGAAGACTCGATAGTGGAATTACGTGGTTGATTAACAGGATTGGGGGCCTCTTTGTCACAGAACTATATATAAATCCTTTACCATGCGTATTTATGAAATATAATTGTGATAGGTTATTTCGTTACTGGCAGAATGAATAAAAATTCTCCTTTAAAGAAACTTTTTTTTACAGCTAACCAGTCATAATTTTTTGTTATTATTTAAAAAATGCGTGTATTTTTTGTTGTACTGCTATGCATGATTCTTTAACCTTTAGGAAGGTGACCCTTTCACCCTTAGGAAGGTGAGGCCCCAGGCCCAGGCCAAGTTGGCCTGTGCAATAATCGGGTCCTGTGCCCATGTGATGATTGGTTGGGGACAGTGTTTGGCCTGGCAATGGTTTTGAAGGCGATTCTATCTGCATTTATATTACAAAGCTGCTGTTTCGATGAAATTAGTCTGTCTCTTAATTGAGATGTGGCTACTACGTCAGCATCTTTGAGAGTAACGTTGTGATTGTCGAATTTTAGATTCCTGGCTTCACCTGACTCTGTGCCAAGGTTTTCATAAAGATTCATCTCAGCTGGTAAAAAAAGAATCAAAGTATTTTTACCACATTATAACTTTAACTAGAAAATCGCCCGTCAAGGTACGACGGGCGAAAATTGCTTCTACATTTGAAACGAAGCCATTGCCTTCTTGTAGATATTTTGATAGTTGGCATTTCAATCCGAACTCCAATGGATGAACCCTAAACTCAAGTAGGCAGCGTTCATTGTTGACCACTTTTTTGTTTCTTTATTATCCTAAAATGACAGTTTCACCAGGAAAACAGTCAAGTTACCGGATGCAGTTCAGCCCTGTCGAAATAAAGCCTTTCTCTGCCTGCGTGTCGAATATTACCAAAAAATATTTTCAAAGTATCATGCCGTGGAGTGAGTTTCATCGTTGATGACGTCAGGAGCGTTACTCGATTATTCGCTTATATATATACAGGGGTGGTAAACAAAATTGCATCACCGCACCGCAACGGAGAGGAATATCATCCCGACTGCATTCAACACACAGTCAAGCATCCCGCATCCCAGATGACTTGGGGATGTATTTCTGATCAAGGAGTTGGTGGGCTTCACTTAGTGCAGGGAACGGTAAACGCTCAGGTGTATAATGGCATTTTGGAGGAGAAATGGCTTCCTACTATCCGGGATCACTTTATTTCAGTTCCAAACGTCATTTTCTGCTCCGTGCCATGGGGCAAAACTGGCAATTAACAATTCAAAAACCTTTATCCTGCCACTAGACTTAAATTGACATGGGGTTAAGTAATTTTTTTTTTCTAAACTCACACGCAGGTTCAGAAATGGAAAAATGAGCATGGGGTCAACAGTTTGCCTTGGCCCGGAAACCGCCCCGATCTATGTTACCAATCATCGGATTCCTGCAGTAAAATGTTTATTTCATAAGTTTTGCAGAATTTCACATACATTCATCGGTTGACCCAAACTTCTCACATAATCCCACTGCTGTGAAAATGCGAGGGTGATGCATTTTTTTTTTACCAGCACTGTATGTATATGAGGATATACTTTGGTTTTGCGCCGTCAACGTGAACCGAAGCTATCCATTCCTCTAAAAATCACTTTTCAAACGTTGAAATGTAAATTAAAGACAAGACAGCGCGGATAAAAATTTTAAAAACATTAGATATTTTACCTTTTAAAGCTCAGCACGCCATAAACACAGATCGTTTTCTTCAAGATCCTTAGTCTCGATGGGAAGTCTCAGAAGAGGTGACAGGTTCGACTCCACAACGTTGGGAAAGTGGAAAAGAAAACACAAATGTATTAATAAGATGTTAACAAAGTACTTCCAGTCGCGGCTCGTTTATAATTAGCAGCTGTGAAAAAAAAGCTGGAGTTTTTGCATTTTAGTCGCTTTTCAACTTGAATAATGACCGTTTTTTACGTTTGAATGCAAAATAGTCGTTTTCCCCCCCTTCTGTTAGTTAAACTAGTCTCCACAGTCATCTTCGCTGCAAAATAATAGCTTTTACAACCCGTTTAGTTGCCAGTAACAGCCCTGCATTCGATTTAATAAAATACTGCGTAATTAAACTGAATGATTGTAAACACATAAGATTGTATTGTGAACAATCCTTAACCATGGAAACGCCTTTTCGGGAATAACTGAAAAGCAACTTAAGAGATTGCACTTATATTTCTGATTTTTCAAGAAACTTATCTCATACTTACACTTTTTAACGGGTTGCCACATCATATTGCCTACGAAATTTAGGGAGATTTTGCCCTTTCTCGCGCATTAACGGTAAAAAATAAAATGATAGTTACATAAACTAAAAATTAAAATTTGTGCGTGTTTTTCTTTTATCACGTGCTGTTTAAATTTGCAAACATTGGTGAGATACTAATTGTCTGAAACCAAAAGCGGGAGATACTATTTTTGAAAGTAATCGATGTATTTACTTTACTAATAATAAAGCTGAAAGTCTGTCAGTTCGGATCTCTGTGACGCGCATAGCGCCTAGACCGTTCGGCCAATTTTCATGAAATTTGATACAAATATAGTGTGTAGCATGGGGTGTGCACCTCGAAGCGATTTTTCAAAATTTCGATGTGGTTCTTTTTCTATTCCAATTTTAAGAACAAAACTATCATAAGGTGGACGAGTAAATTACCAAGTTATCATAACGTGGAACCGTAACATGGGCACAAGCCAATTGGCGAGAACATTCACCATACATTATTTGTAAATATACAGGCGAACCAAAAGACCTTTTAATTTTCTATTACGGGCAAAGCCGTGCGGGTACCACTAGTCTTGAATAGACACATAAATAATCTATTTTTCGAAAATTTTTTGAATAATTTTCAGTTTTTTACAAGGCATAGAAGCAAAAAAATCACTTAGTGCCCCCCAACTGTACTTATGACGAAAAAGCAATGTGATTTGCTCCTTTCAAAAGATGAAGGGGGAAAATCATTTAAAGTGTACATTGACTGGCTGACGTATTTAATGTTTCCTAGGATTTTCTCCTGTACTGTTTTGATCCCCATTATATTTTTCTCCGCAATATCTTTTTACTTAATGAGAGAACGTAGGTTCGAGCTCAAGGCCCATACATTAAAATAAATTGAAAACGAGCCGCCAAGGACAATCATACAAACAATAAGAATGAAGTACAACTGAATAGGATTGCAAATCATCTAATTCTGCATTTTCATTTGTTATTCGAACAGTTTAGAACATTTTTTAAAAGGCAATTTTCTGTTTCTAAAGGAAAAAAAAACGTATGAAAGACATATTTGAAAATAATATGAAATATTGTGTTGTTCTTTTTGAAACAGTCACACAATGTGTTCAACATCCTTATGAACTTTTTTTTCTTTTTTCTTAAAAGCTAACAATGTTTTAAAAAATATATGCATCTGCTGTAACGGTATCCAAGATAGAAAACAATTCTTTACTCTCAGTGCCCATCCATGAATTTATTTCAACTTATTTCTAATGTTATCATGTATTCAATAGTGAAAAAATGTAGTACTACCCTACAAAACCGCTTTGAACTGCTTATTCATTGGTTAAGTCATTTCACCAACAGATCAAAACGTACCACAGCTGGAAAAAAAAGAGCCCAAAGATCAAATGTGTGATTTGAAGGAAGAATAACAGATGTCGAGTGCCGGTTGGACTTTTTCGAACATGAGGATTAGAATACTCCCCGCACCCGCAGCGCTGCACCTAAAAGTAAGCGTCCCAGTCCAGAAGCAGGGTTTGGAGAATGGAGAAGGAACCATCGAACGGTATCCCCTGACATCAAGGTTGAAATTCATCCCACCCTTCAACCGGCAATAACAAACCAACTCTCAGTTGAAAAAAATCTTCTGGTGCAGCTACTTGAAGCAGTGAGAAGCAGAGGGACGTCAGTGCCGCAATTAAAAATTGGAGAGGGGGTAGGTGAGCCTCTGCTCCGTCTTGTGTAGAGATCCTGTCTTAAATACGGAGAGATTGGACAACTTCGGAACGGCGGCCATCTTATGTCCAGAGATGCTCACTCCCCGTAGACCGAAATGCATCTTCTGCCCCAAATATCACTGTTCATTGGATCGAAAAAAATGAAACTTAGTTATGATATTCTGACATGCAATGTGCAGATCAAAAATATCTGTTTGTTTTCTATCTTTATGAACAAGTTTTTGAGAAAAAAATTTTTCTTTGTAAGCGCTATGACGATACGAAACGATTGGCGCCTGATGGACAGACTTGGCACTCACTCCTTTTAATGAAAATACGAAGAGAAAAAGCATGAGTCTGTTCCTTAAAGATTTCATGTCCTATGTTACGTGGGAAAGCTAAAAATTCACACGGCGCAGCCATTCGAGCTGACAACACTCGGACAAAACATGGCGGAGATCGGCGCGACGTTGACCCATCTCTCCGTATATAGGATCTCTAGTCTTGTGGCAAGGTATAGTATAGCAGCACCGACTAGTAGGTGCTGCAGAACAGCGTCATTTAGAAAAGCCTTCCAGTGAAATCGTCATGCGAAGGGCACATGACTGCGAGATGATTCGTTATTACCGGTTGAAGAGTGAGAGCATGACTCTTTGGAAATGTCGAACTGACCCCCAAGCATCCATCTCCATTCACTCGCAAGTCTCACACACATTATTCCTGGTCTTCGAGTAGCAAAAGAACGCATCCATAAATGCGCCATCTGCTTTTTATTTCGATTTGACGAAGTCTCTTGCGCAGATTGTACAATAAATTAAAATACAGTAAAACCTGAGAAGTTGACCACCCTTGTAAGTTGACCGCTTTTTTCAGGCACGGAATTAACCACTATCGTATAAATCAACCTTAGTAAGTTGACCACCTGTTTAAGTTGACCACTAAAATAGTGCACTGCGAGTAGTCAACTTACACAGGTTTCACTGTATCTAACAAACATGTACACTTCTTGCAGGGGTGTCCACATGAAAGGGGGGGGGGGGTCATGGCGCAGACTGCGCCACTGAAAATTTTAGGGGGAGTTGCTTTTAGGGGTAATTTTTACTATTTTGGAGGGCTGTTACTTTGGGGGGGGGGCTTCGTGATATTTTGGGGGGTTGCGCCCTTGCTCTGAGGTGAGTGGGCGCCCCAGCTTCTTGGAAACAACTTCAGCTGGTCAATAGAATGAGAGAATAGAAGTGAATCCATTCTTTAAGAACTGATGTAAGAAAGTATCTTCATTCTTTTTTGTGTCCTACAAGCAATTCTATGTAAGCTACAAAAACCGCTCCGTAGCCGGAAATCAGACTTGCAAACGGTATACTCTTACAGATGTCATTTTTTCAAACTCTTTTTTTCTTTATCGCAATAAACGGTGATGAGCGCCCATACAGGAGGGGGGGCGTAAGTGGGGGCTGAAGCCCCCCCTTAGAATTTAGAACTTCCTAGCTTTTAGTCCTTTTTTTCCTTACAAACATGTAAAAAACATTTAGTCTCCAGCCATTAATGAATATGTTATTTAAAATGTAATTTTAATACTAACTCGTATTGAACTATAGTCAAGATTTTCTTAATGTTTTGTTACGAAGTTTGTAATTTATGTTTAATAATTTGTAAGTTTTTTAACTTTACTTTTTGATTTTGCTTACTGTTATGTATGTGTATTTTGTTTGTTAATAAATTTTATCTTATCTTATCTAAATATCATTAGTATTTTAGTTATTTGTCAAATAAAACAAATAAACAAAAAAATATTAAATGTCAAATTCTAATAGCTCTTATCTGTACTGAAATAGGTTTCTACGAAAAAATATCTGAGCCCCCACCTCCTTAAAATTTTACATATTGGCGCCTATGTAAACGGTAGCTCTGCTTGTTTTAGTATTTGTTTCGATAATTGCCCGTACAACCCGGATTTTCCATCACCCTTCAGCCCTAGTTAGTCCGAATACACGAAGATGTTGCACTGATGATTTCCAAGATCCAGAAAAAAAAAAAAAAAAAATCGTCACGCTGAATTCGCCCGCGGCAATTTGTTTCATTCTTGACGATCACTTCATTAACATAGTCCCACTTTTGATGGCTGGCAATTGTTTTTCAAGCATAAAAACACTATTTTTAAAACCTTTTATTGGTTAATAACGTTTTTCATTTAGCTTCGACTCATGTATACGTCTCCCACTCTTATGATCAACAGGGATGTCCACCTGGGGGGGGGGGGGGGGGGGGTCATGGCGCAGACTGCGCCTTTGAAATTGTTAGGGGGGTGTTTTTGGGTATGCCCTTGCTTTTTGGGGGGTTCGCGATATGGAGAGGGTGCTCCCTTGATCTAGGGGGGGGCACCCCCGTGATCAAAAAGTATTATTTAAGCAATGGTTTTTAAAAACGTGTAGAGCAATATGTTCTAACACTTTAACATGTATTACTGCTTTGGAGCAAGATCATTCATAGATAGTTCCAGTTCCTAGTGACTTCCCCTTCCTATTTGTGATAGTTTGAGCTCCTTGGGCTCCCCAATTTCAATTTATTAAAAATACTAGTTAATAATTCATTTTAAGTCGCGTGGGGATAAGGTTTTTGCCTTCTAACGCCATGGGGTCGGGTTCTGACCCGCGATGGGCAGTGTGTATTTTTCGAGATGCAGAATTTCGGCAGCGCCCAGGTCTCATGATTATGCGGCACGGAAAACACCTCTTATGTATTTGTTTGGCTTTGAATGCTCTCGGCAAAATTAAACTTCTAGTGACATTTCGCACCGTAGAACTAAAAGATTGACAAGTCATTTCATGGCCTCGGCATTGCAAATTGCATTTCCTGTTTCTTTTCGGGCGAAAGAAATAGGAAAATAATCGTTCAATAATCGGTTATACCCCGTTTAATTAACCAAGATTTAACTTTTTCTTGGTGCAACAAAATCGATCAGAGAAAATTTGGAGTTTCGGATTAACTCTCAGTATTTCTCTATAAAAAAAAAAGTAAATAAATACATATAGAGCAATTTCCCTCGCATTTGAAACGTATTAAAGC